>NC_045973.1:17558050-17858050 GCF_010909765.2 Amblyraja radiata
GCGCAGACGGTTCATTTCCCACTGTGTGCTGTAGGCAGTACTCTGAAAATACAGTGATAGTTAACTCTATTTTGCAATACTAAAGTACAGAAGGTACTATGGCTAAAACAGGACAGCGAGGATTCAAAAAGAGACAGGTTAGTTCAGTGATACAGCATGGAAACAGGCCCTTCGGCCCACCGGGTCTGTACCAACGAGCGCACTAATACTATCCGACACACATTAGAGATAATTTACAATTATACCAAGCCAATTAACCTACAAACCTGTACATCTTTGGAGTGTGGGAGGAAACCGGAAACCGGAGATCCCGGAGAAAACCCTCGCAGGTCACTGGAAGAAAGTGCAAACTCCATACAGACAGCACCCCCATAGATAGGATTGAACCCAGATCTCTGGCTCTGGAAGTGCAGGAACTCTACCACTGTGCCACTGAGCAAGAATGAAAAAGAAAATGTAGCTGTGGAGTGTAAAGAAAAAGCCTGGCAGTGGGGAGAGAAGATCGTTGTGTGCACAGAAAACAAGAGTGCTGATGACCTGATGCAGCTGAAGTTTGTAGGGTGAATGTTTGGATATGTTCAGCATGCAATGAAGATTAACTGGGCCAGGTACAGAGAAACTATTTACTGCCTAGGCAGAATCAAAAATAAACTTCATTACACCTCCGTCATACCTAAGCACTTCATGGAATGAGGTCAGAAAACAGGTGCACACAATCGATGGTGAAAAACAAGTTCTCTTCGAAGAAAGATTGTAGCTGCTGCAACTTCTGGCGATTTCAAGAATAAGAATGTAATGTTTGTTAGATGTGTTTCAAGGGATGTTGAACTAAATGAAATAGAGTTACAGATTATCTCTGAGCTGAATGAATAATGGACCAGGCATGAATGGCTCTCTCCTTATCCCTTGGTTGAACACCTTGTTAGAAAGTGTTTTATAATTACTATGGTGCAACAAAGCGGATTAAACTAAGCATGTTTGTAAGAAACCTCAGTGAAAATCATAACTAAACGGCGAACTGCATGCTTTGAAACCTGAATCAATATCTTAATCATGTTTTATTTAGATGTGTTGCTCCATTGGTTTTATGCAAGCGTGCTGATATGTTTTGCATGCTCTGAACAGCTTGTGTCCACTCATTAATCATACCTACACATTCTGCTCCTATCATGAGTTCCAGGGCAAATATTCTTTAAGCTCTCCTGCGGTGTGGTCAGTGTGGGATTCTGATATGACCTGTTGTCAGAGTGATTGAATGTGCCCAGTGTCGCTGTCTATATCACCATTCATCACCCTTTCCACACTCCGCTTCTCAAGTTACACATCACTGTGGTTCATTGCGCTGGCAATGAACTATTCGACGGTGAATGGAATGGAATTGAAGGAAGCATTGATTTGTTGGGAGTTATTCAGTTTTGTCCTTCCTGCCACTTTCTAAGCAATGCACAGACACCTTGAATGCAATTATACCACAGTAGGGTACGGGTATGCAGTATAATGCAGATACATAAACCACCCAGAAATGCTGCAGGAATACTTGAACAGCAGTATTCTGCCAAACCTGGATACTGCAGTGATTCTGCAATGGTTTCACATTAATCTGTATTCATTGAATTTTCTGTCCTTATCGGTGGCCGATATTAACCATATCCCCTCCCTTTCTTCCTTCCCTCACCCCCATTACAGTCCACCATCCCAACCCAATTTAAACCTGAATCGATGTATCAAGCTGCTTCAATGTGGCTTTTTTCGCCGTGTGCCTTTAGTTTAGTTTCAAGATACACCGTGGAAACAGGCCCTTCAATCCACGTCGACCATTGATCACCCACACACCAGTTCTATGTTAACCCAGTTTAATATCCTATATACGGGGCAATTTACAGAAATCAATTAACCTACAAACCTGCCTGTCTTTGGGATGTGGGAGGAAACTGGAGGAAACTGGAGCACCCAGTGAAAACCCACGCAATCAAATGGACAAAGTCCACACAGACAGCAACCATAGGCAGATCGAACCTGGGTCTCTGGCCCTGTCAGGCAGCAGCTCTGCCCTGTTCTTTACTGGAAAGAAAAAAACAGATTTGTTACGACCTGACTGGCCTATCTCTCTCCCCCCCCCCCCCCCCCCCCCCCCCCCGCAATCTAACGCAATTACCAAACCCTAATTCAAATGATAAATTAAAAAGAAGCCAGAGAATTTGAACTTGTAAGCCCTAAATTCGTTGTATCCATTTTTACCTCTGGCGCTTGCTCAGTGTCTATATCTGCGTGTGAACTATACCAAGTTGAGAGAGAGCATCAAGAATTTGCCAGTCATGAGTCTGACTGAGGCAGCAAGATCTTCTTTCTCACTTACTTTAAATTCAGGTAGTCGCTGTTGCAGTTGGGTCCGGGGTATGTATTGTAATACTGTAGACAAACCACATGAGCCTTAACATTATTTTTGACACCAACCGCAACGACTGCAGTGTCTACGTGAGACAGCACTGGAGAGCAGGTCTTGCATGGAAGGAAGATCAGCAGAGAGAAGGCATTGCACATGAGAAGAGGTGGTTAGTAATCAACCTGGCAATTAATCAAAGAGCAGTACTGAGGAGGTTGTGGTTCACTGGGGAAGCAATTACAGGAAATATACATTGGCAGCTCCAGATTTAGTGGAATCTTCGGTGGTTCAGTTGGCTTTATTTTGACAGCAGTAATTAATTTTCTTCCACATCTGGCTCTTTCTGGAAACCAGAGGGTGGTTGTGGGCATTGGGCAAGGTGGGTGCGCACTTCAAGGCTGCTGGGTTCAATATCTGAGAGTGCCTGGCAGCATTAGAGAACAGGGAGCATTGCAGCTAAAAATAACAGAGCCCAGGGTACTCTTCCCGAGACTTGTGACACTGATTAGCTCCATGAACAGGAAGTTGCAGCTTCAACAGCATGAGCCATTCCTAGAACGTAGAACAAAGAACCGTACAACACAGAAGCCACCATGTCTGTGATGAACATGATGCCAAATATAATTAATCACCTCTGCCTGCAAGTAACCCATATCTCTCCATTTCCTGCAGATTCATGTGCCTATCCTAAAGTATCTTAATCACCACTGTTACATATACTTCCATTACCACTCCTGGCAGTGTGTTTGAGGCATACGCCACTCTGTGTTTAAAAGATATATATTGTCCCACTTGTTTCTTTAAACTTTGTCCCTCTCACCTTAAAGAAATGCTGTCCTGTGTTTGGCATTTCCACCCTGGGGAAAAAGATTCAGACTGTCCACCCTATCTATGTGTCTCATAATGTGTTTCATGTTGTGTTCCCATGAAAGTAATTTGAAGACTCCGTAAGGCAGGAGAGATTCTTAGACTGTCTAAATCCCCCAACCGGGACTAAATATGTAGGCCAGTTGGTCTCAGTATCTCCAGGTTCTTTTTAAACGTAATGCGGGTTTCTGCCTCCATTACAGTTTCAGATAATGAATTCCAGTCCAGTTCCATTGGGTGCAAAAAGTTTTTCTTCTTTGCTCCCCCCTTCCCCCCCCCCCCCCCCCCCCCCCCCCACTAAACCTCTTACCATGATCAACCAAGATATGTAGCAGACCAGGTGCAAGGGCTGAATGGCCTACAATACCATTTATTTCCCAATGGACCACATCAGAGGTAGAACATTTTGTTTAGATATTGGAAACGTCGTATTTCCATTACCCTTCCACAGATACTGCCTGACCGGCTGAGTCCCTCTTTGTTTTTTGCTCAGGTTTCCAGCATCTGCGGCCTCTACGGCACAGTGAAAGTGGTGCACTGCCTTCCAAAGTGCCCACTTGCCTACCACTACCCACATGCCTCCCATTGCCAGCCCCAGCAGCCGTGTATCTAGCATTCTCTTGTTGGCTTTATCATCCTCTTTAGAAGCCAGCAAACTGGACTGGAAGTAAGCTGTTCTCAACTCTGAGGGACAGTCTAAAAAGAATAGAGTCCAGGATATCAAAATGATTGGTGGATTAACATGATTAATGTGTTAACAAGAAAGAACTCATGGTATCACAAAACAAATTCTTCACTGCCTGTCAGCTCATTATTATGTTGAATACCAGTGTGATTCATGCAAAGAACAATTGTTTGATAACCACAAAAGCTATTGTGGAAAAAAAAAGGCATTTGTTTTCCATCAGTGGGACAGTTTTCAACTTCAGGTCATCAATTCAAAAGTGGTTATTGATCATTCTGTGCACAATCTGACTGCTCACAGAGACTGCCTGGAATTAAAATGCTGATGTTACCCACAACGTTATCTATTCAGTTAGCCCTTTGCAGCATTGTCAAACAGATGTCTTGTTTCTGAAATATTTTCACCTTGCTCATTGACAATCTATCCTGTGATTCATGAGGACAGTTTGACCATTTCTTTGTAAACTCAAAATTAAATAAAACAGTTTTGACAACAGCCATCATTGAATCAGTAGTGGCTTAACTGTATTTGGAAGTTCTGAAGTAGGTCGGCACGGTGGTGCAGAGGTAGAGTTGATGTCTTATGGGCCTGTCCCACTTATGCAACATTTTCGGCGACTGCTGGTACCCACCATAGGTCGTCGCAGGTCGCCGAAAATTTTCAACATGTTGAAATTCCAGCGGTGACCAGAACAAGGTACGACTCTTTGGGCGACTACTCACGACCATACAGAGTTCATACAGACCATCTCACTGGCTCTGCACTCCGCTCTGGACCACTTGAACAACAAAAACTCATATGTCAGGCTGTTATTCATTGACTACAACTCGGCATTTAATACCATCATCCCCTCCAAACTGGCTATCAAGCTCTCAGGTCTGGGTCTCTGCGCATCCCTCTGCAATTGGATCCTCGACTTCCTCATTCACAGACCACAGTTTGTCCGTACTGGTGAAAATGTGTCATCCTCGTTAACAATCAGTACGGGAGCACCTCAAGGCTGTGTGCTCAGTCCTCTGCTGTACTCACTCTATATTCATGACTGCATAGCCGGACATAGTGCAAACTCCATCATCAAGTTCGCTGATGACACCACTGCCGTGGAACTGATGGGGACGAGTCAGAGTATAGAACTGAGATTGACTGATTGACCAAATGGTGCCAGCACAACAACCTGGCTCTCAACACCAACAAAACCAAGGAACCGATTTTGGACTTGGGAAGGGGTAGGATGGGGACCCACAGTCCCGTTTATATCAACGGGTCGATGGTGAAAATGATCAAGAACTTCAAATTCCTGGGTGTGCATATTTTCAAAGATCTCTCCTGGTCCCAGAACACTGATGCAATCATGAAGAAAGCACATCTACTTCCTGAGAAGTTTACGGAGAGTCGGTAAGTCAAGGAGGACTCTCTCGAACTTCTACAGGTGCACAGTAGAGAGCATGCTGACCAATTGCATCGTGGCTTGGTTCGGCAACCTGAGCGCTCAGGAGCGGAAAAAGGCTGCAAAACGTTGTAAACACTGCCCAGTCCATCATCAGCTTTGACCTCCCAACCATCGAGGGGATCTATCGCAGTCGCTGCCTCAAAAAGGGTGCCAGCATCATCAAGGACCCACACCATTATGGCCACACACTCATCTCTCCGCTGCCATCAGGTAGAAAGTACAGGAGCCTGAAATCTGCAACATCCAGGTTCAAGAACAGCTTCTCCCCCAGAGCCAACATGACAGTTAACAAACATCACTTCAAACAAACTCTGAACTATAACAGCCTATTGCACTTTATCTGTTTATTTATGTGTGTATACATATATTCTATGGTATATGGACACACTGATCTGATCTGTATTTATGCCTACAATATTCTGTTGTGCTGCAGCAAGCAAGAATTTCATTGTCCTATCTGGGACACATGACAATAAACTCTCTTGACTTGACTTGACCCCGTGACAAGTCGCGAGGGTGTCGCCTGTATGGTCGTGAGTAGTCTTCTCAGTCGCCCAAAGAGACGTAGCGTCTTTCTGGTCGCCGCTGGATTTTCAACTTGTTGAAAATTTTTGCCGACTTGCAATGACCTATGACGGGTACCGGCAGTCGCCAAAAAAGTCGTGTAAGTGGGACAGGCCCATTACAGCGCTTGCAACACCAAAGACCTGGTTCTAGAACTTTGGTGAAGATGCATTTGGAGTATTCAGCTGCACCATCTTCAGTTTTAGGGCTTGAAAGAACCCACTGCCCCCAACAAATGATGAGGATAAATCTTGACAGAGGGTGGTGAATCTGTGGAATTAATTGCCAAATGCATGCTGTTGACTTACAGCTCTATGTTGAATCATGGGCTTTGGTGTTGCTTTTGGGACACGCTTTTCTCCATTATCATTAGGGTCTCTTCCGCATGTTCTGATTTCCTTCCACTTCTTGACGACGAACTGTAGTTAACATCCGTTATAAATTACTCATTTATGTTGATTAATGGCAAAAAGAATCAAAAGCGTTGATGACCGTATGTAAAAGAGAACAGGAAAGTAAGGAATGGGGGCATGGGATGATTATTCTATCCAGGAAGCTGGCATGGACCTGATGTACTTCCAGCAAGGTCACTGCACTGGCTGATGACTAAGGAATGCTTCCTACCCTCCCAAGACCAGATTTACCCAGGCCAATGTGAGCAGTTTGTTTGGTTCAGTTTATAGATACAGCATGGAAATAGGCCCTTTGGCCCACTGCGTCCGAACTGACCAATACTCTCCCCCATATACTAGTTCTATCCTACATGACAGGGACAATTTACAGAAGCCAATTAACCAACAAACTTGCACGTCTTTAGAATGTGGGAGGAAACCGGATTAAACCGGAGTGCATCTGGAAATCCAGGCAGGATCCCTGAAGAACATGGATCTCCAGAGATGCTGCCTAGCCCACTTTGGGACTGTGCAGTAGTGGCTTGTACAAAATAATTTCTCTGTGTATAAATGACAGTGAAGAACCGTTGAAGCTACAACCATTGTAACATTAAATAAGTTATTTTCAGAAATAAAGTCTTGTTAAACCTGTAAACTCAAAAGGTGGATTTTCCTTGGACCCAGAAATAGTTCATCAGTTAGCTAAGTGATGCATCCCATTTAGTGCATCCAGCAATGAAGTGCATTCAAGAGTCATAAACATTTTCTAATGAAATGTGGCAACTAAAAACCAGAGGTGCCAACTCGTCATGTAAAAAGTAGAGATGCCAGATGCTCTGTTTTCAGCAAAATTCAACTGTCAGGTTTTTTCACAGGTCCATTGAGTTTTCAAAGCACAACTTGAAGTCTCCACGTTACAGATGGCAAACTGGCATCTCTGAAAAACAGGCTGGCTCAGGAGATAACATAAGGCATAGCTTACTCCTACCTAGGGTCAAAGACATGGTTCTCAACTATAATTATTGCAGCTGTACAAAATAACCTTGGAGGGTTTTTGTTAGGTCTGATTTGTCAGTACACATTTATAAAATCCAAAGGCACAAGGAACTGCAGATGCTGGAATCTTGAGCAAAATACAAAGAGCTCAGCAAGTCAGGCAGCAACTGTGGAAGGATGCAAAAAGATTCGGACCTGAAATGTCACCTATCCATTCCCTCCACCGATACTGCCTGATCCGCTGTATTACTCTGGCACTTTGTGTTTTGCTCAAGTAAAAATTCAACCAGTTTCATTCAAGAAAAAAAATCTGCATGTCTGAAAGTGAATTGAAAGAAATAATACTGATTTTGAAAGGTTCTTGTTCTGTAATACTAGTGAGATAGATAGATCCAAGAATAATAACTACTGGAGATGCTATGCAAATCACTGATTGGCAGAATAAGTTTGAGGGGCAGAGAGGTCTTCTGCTATCCCTAAATGCACAGCCCAAGATATTTAGTTTAGTTTAAAGATACAGCGCGGAAACAGGCCCTTCGGCCCACTGAGTCTGCACCAACCAGTGATCCCCACACATTAACACTATCCTATGCACACTTGGGACAATTTACACATACACCGTCAATTAGCCTACATACCTGGACATCTTTGGAGTGTAGGAGGAAACCGAAGATCTCGGAGAAAACCCACGCAGTCACGGGAAGAACGTACAAACTCCAACAGACAGCACCTGTAGTCGGGATCGAACCCGGGTCTCCGGCACTCAAGGCACCGTGACCGACAGATGTCGTCCATTGCCCTGTCTCGGTTTTACCATTCCCTTTTCCACCCATTAGCTGATTGTTTGCCGCAAGGAGCAAGCAGGGGACTGAGACTGGAAATCACATGTATGTGAGAGTGTATTCTGATGGGACAGGTTGACTGCTGGTCTTCCAGCAGTGCTTACAGAGCACAACTCTATGAATTTCAGGCATAATTGTTTCAGTTTAGTTTCAGCTCCGTGATTTTTTTTTTGTGGAGTGAATCTTCTCTGAATTTATATTTCCCATTTGAATGTTTAAAAATCCCGGTGTGGCTTACCTCTAATTTTGAATGTGACCTCCACTTGCTCTGTGGATGAAGTTACTCTCTCTTGCAGCCTGCCTTCGGCTGTTCAGGACTGTGTACAAGCACTTTATCTCGACTTTAGTGGCTTGATTGCAATCATGTACAGTCTTTCCATTGACTGGATAGCACGCAACAAAAGCAGCTTTTCACTGTACACATGACAATAAACTAAACTAAAGTTAAAATGACCATTTGTTGGAGGAATGGTGGTGATACCAGTGCAACTTTTCCCTGCCTGCTCAAAATGCACATTCAATGGATTCATTATTACGTGAACAATGAATGTGGATTTTGAGCAGAGTAAACATGTTTATTTATCTTTGTATAGAAAGGAACAGCAGATGCTGATTTATACTAAAGACAGACACAAAGTACTGGAGAAAGTCAGTAGCTTTGGATGGACTTTCAGTCTGAAGAACGGTCTCGACCCGAAACGTCGCCTATTCCGTTTCTCCATAGTTGTTGCCTGCCCCATTGAGTCTATTTTATTTATCTTTGTCGTTGTATTGGCGGTTGAATTGTATGACGTGTATGATGTTAAAGATGACCTGCTAGTCTCCATGGCAGAGCTGGCTTTACATTTAACAGAGCAATTATAGCCCCTCGTCAACTGTCAAATCTATTGAACCCTTTCCTTGACAACTGGATTGTGGAAATTATTAGGAAGCTAAACCAGAAATACAACGTGCATTATTTCCAGATAGAATGCTCCCAGGAAGCTTAAATGTTAGAATTTATGCTCCAAAAATTAATCCTGACTCATTCTGAGGCATATCACATCTATTAACATTAGATCAAAGACAATTAGCAAACTCAGGGACTCCACCATTCATTTGTGTTTGACTTGCTTTTCTTGTTAGACGGGAGTTCCCATTAGTTGATGATCCCGATAATATTCCTTTCAGTTCTCAATACCAGCACTTTCTTGAGAAAAGGGTCTCAACATCTGGACCAATGGATTGAGGCTTAGCATCAGACTTTCCAAAATGATTACATCTCTTGACGGTGGGAATAGAATTGATGAGCGTGATCACAATGAAGAGAAATTTAATACCATACACATATTTGAAACGGCATGAAGGTTATGTGACTGCAATAATTGTTTAATTCATCTTCTCTGCCTGTGCTGGAATTGTTCCAGCTAACATTTTGCTCATCGTAATCTTCACAGAGGTGATTCAATTGTTATTAAAAGAAAGTTAGCAGAAAAATCCATCAGGATATTAATGGCAGTGAATGTGTTTTTAATATTGACCAATGATCATCTCATTCCCCTCAAGTATCAATAATTCTACATTACCAGGAATTAGGCCATGCTACTTTGAACAATAAACTATACGCATTTAGAGAGCAGATAAATCAATGGCAAGCTTGTAACGCCCAATTACAATGACCAAAGGACCATGGATAATGCAGTGAGGTGGAAGCATTATAGTGAAATATCCCTCGGTTACTCATTGATGTAGAATATCTCAGTTTTGGTGAGTTCAAAAATAAATAATCTCATCACTCTTTGCAGTATTTTCTATTTATATTTCTCACCCTTGGGAAATCCTTGGGGGATTCGTCGAGTTTGCCTTACAGGAAAGCGATTCAATGTTTTGACACAGTAGTGAATGGATAGAAACAACACTGAGCATACCTCTATTTCACAGGACTTACCTTATGAGGAGAGACTGGGCCGACACTCTCCAGAGTTTAGAATGAGAGATTTAAATCCTTCAGAATATACATTTTTAAAACATTGAAATGCAAGGGTATGAGGCAGAGTTTCATTGCAATCTACACAATGGCAATTTCTACAGAATCCATCAATGTTAGCTAAGCATCTTTACAGGGTAGAATATGTATTATCGGCCCTTACCGCTTTTCTTGGGTTCGGAAACCTAGAGCCTTCAGTGATCCCTTGGGCAAACAACGGGCTTCTGTGAAGAAACACCGACACTCAGGCAGATTAGCGATGTGAAAGTTGTTCATTTGAAACCAGCGAACTTAATGCATGGTCCTTGACAAAATCATCCTTGGCTACATCTGGTGTATAATGTTGTTATGTTATTGTGTACAGAGCATGATTTTAGCTCATGATTAAGGACTCAGTCTATGGATTGGTAGCACATGGTACAATCGATGGGAATAGCAATTATGAACCAACCATGAGGTCTGTTAGTAATGTATAAATAGCAATTATGAACCAACTATGAGGTCTCCACATTTAGTAGCAATGTATGTGCGCGTGTGCATTAATTACTAATCTAGGTGGTTCATTCATAGCTGGGTACAGGGTTATGTTAATGAACAAGCTTTCACAAGTGTATGAAGGAACTGCAGATGCTGATTTAAACCGAAGGTAGACACAAAATGCTGGAGTAACTCCGTGGGACAGGCAGCATCTCTGGAGAGAAGGAATGGGTGATGTTTCGGGTCGAGATCCTTCTTCAGACTAAAGAAGTTCTTCAGACTTCTGAAGAAGGGTCTCGACTCGAAACGTCACTCATTCCTTCTCTCCAGAGATGCTGCCTGTCCCGTTGAGTTGCTCCAGCATTTTGTGTCTATCTAAGCTCTCATAAGCAATGTGTTAGCTGTTTGTTGCCTCAGCAATTATAAATTGGTAAAAGTACAATTATGACTGCTCAATACTGAAGAAAAGGGAAGACGTTGGGTATAGAACCAAAGACTATTTGGAGCAAGAAAGCAATTGACTGGAAAAATTCTTTGATAGTGATCTTTTGTTTATAACTGTTAAAATTTCATAAACACACACGCACACAACAGAGTCTTGGTGTTGTAATTGAGATTGCAATTAATAAATCAATTGTTCATTTGCTGCCTTGAAATTGCTTTGCTTGCTATTTAACTATTTAACACAAATGACTGCATAATTTCAAAACCTATATTTTCAATATAAAATATTTGCCATAGAGTTCAAGTATTATGTATAAAATATTGCATGAAGGAAATCTTGTTGAAATTATATTTTTTAACCCATTCCTTCAGTTAAGGCAAGCACTATGCTGTAGCTGTGTTTGGGTATGTTTTGCTTCACTTATATAGACTCATTGGTAAGACCATGTCTGGAATGTTGTGAACAGGTTGATCTCCCTCATTTAAGTGGCTTTATGAAGGCGAATTCCTGCTTAACTAATCTGACTAATTTGAGGATGTGACAAGTAAAATGGATAAAGGAGAGCCAGTGGATGTCGTGTTTCTGGACTTTCAGAAAGCCTTTGATAAGGTTCCACACAGGAGATTAGTGGGCAAAATTAGAGCACATGGTACTGAGGGCAGGGTATTGACATGGATAGAGAATTGCTTGGCAGACAGGAAACAAAGAGTAGGAATAAACAGGACCCTGTCGGAATGGCAGGCAGTGCCGAGTGGATTGCCGCAAGGCTCGGTGCTGGGGCCTCAACTATTTACAATATATATTAATGAATAAGATGATAGGATTAAAAGTAACATGAGCAAATTTGCAGATGACACAAAGCTGGTGGCAGTGTGAACTGCGAAGAGGATGCATGGCAGATGCAGTTTAACGTTGATAAATGTGAGGTTATCCACTTTGGCAGCAAGAACAAGGAGGCAGATTATCATCTCAATGGTGTCAGATTAGGAAATAGGAAAGTGCAATGAGACCTGGATGTACACCAGTCACTGAGAGTAAATATACAGCAGGCAGTGAAGAAAGCTAATGGCATGTTGGCCTTCATAACAAGAGGTTTTGAGTATTGGAATACAGAGGTCCTTCTGCAGTTTTACAGGACCCTGGTAGACCACATCTGGAGTATTGTGTGCAGTTTTGCTCCTAATTTGAGGAAGGACATCGTGATATAGAGGCAGTGCAGCGTTGGTTGACAAGGTTAATCCCCGGGATGGCGGGACTGTCGTATGATGAAAGATTGGAAAGACTGGGCTTGCATTCACTGGAATTTAGAAGGATACGAGGGATCTTATAGAAACATATAAAATTATAAAGGGACTGGACCAGCTAGATGTAGGAAAAATGTCCCCAATGTTGGGGGAGTCCAGAACCAGTGGCCACTGTCTAAGAGGAGGCCATTTAAAACGGAGATGAGAAAAAACATTTTCACCCAGAGAGTTGTGAATTTGTGGAATTCTCTGCAACAGAAGGCAGTGGAGGCCAATTCACTGGATGAATTTAAAAGGGAGTTAGATAGAGCTCTCGGGGCTAGCGGAATCAAGGGGCATGGGGAGAAGGCAGGCACGGGTTTCTGATGCTGGCTCGAAGGGCCGAATGGCCTCCTCTTGCACAATTTTCTATGTTTCTATATCTATGTTTCTATTTTACGCACAGAGTAACACAAAGCAGAAAGAGGCCATTTGTCCAATTATTCCTGTGCTGACTCTTTTCTTGGACCATATCACTCCACTCCTCTGTTCTCTACTGATAGCAACAAAAATGTTTGTCCAAGTTCCTTATTATGATTGGCACTAGCTTCCCTTCCATGTGACTTTAAACCAGTTGGACCCAGATCGCAGTGACTTGCTTGACAAAGGAAACTATTCACACCAGTCCTGATTATTTTATTGATTGTCTTAAATATATGCTTTCCATTTACTCACCCTTCTGTTAATGGAAGCAGGTTTGTATGTTCTCCTCGTAAATTCCTCTTAAATTCAGTCTTCCTTTATCCAACAGCCACTCTTGAGTTATAGATTTTATTTGGCTTGACAAGTATTAGTTAAGAATAGTATAGGAAGACTATCTGTATTGACCCAAAAACTGCCTCCAGCATCAACAGAATAGGCTTTAATTTCCTTCTGGTGCATCTTGGACTGTTATCAAATAACAGAACAAGATAAATTCTGAAGCATTTCTCAATTTCTAAATCGCTTTTGTTTTGTCTGAACTGAACAAGCATCAATAAAGCATTAAAGGAAGAAACCTGTTATATACTATCAAGCATCATTGTATTCTGATGCAAATAAGCATGGCTTTTTAAAATCAAAATGAAGGATGTGGCCCTTCTGAACAGCAAGGTTTGTGGTCAATTAATCTGACTTCAGTAATAAATTGTTAATCCACGTACCAAAGGAGGGTCAAATGAGAGACCAATTGCCTTTGTGAGCTGTAGCCTTAATTATGGTTTGAGAAAAATTGGAAGGTATGGATCAAGAGAGAAAACGCTTGTCATGAGCATATCCTTCTGTACATGCTCAATGAATTTCCATTAGATATAGGAGGCCATTTAGCCCATCAAATCTATGCCAGAATACAGCACAGTCCCATTTCCCCACTATCTTTCCCTGTAATGTGTTCCTCCCATTCCCAGTGATTCTACTACTCACGTACAGAGTAGAGTTAATTTATATATGCTAATTTTTAATCTATCGACCCTCACTTTTTGGAATGTGAGGAAACTGGAATGCTCAGGGAACCCCATGCAGCTACAGGGAGAGTGTGCATTCTGTACAGACAGCAACTCAGGTCAAGATTAAACCTGGGACATTGGAGGTGTGATGCAGCATCCTGCTAGCTGTGCCACTCCAAGTCCAGGGCGTTAGCTATATTGACCCCACTGGCAGTAACATTAAAAAGTTAGACATTTCAGTTAAGTTTAATGGATTAGAGGAGTCCTATAAATAAATCGTGCAACTAAGCTGCCATTGCAAGTATGCTCAGAGATCACAGATACACCTTAGAACTCACAGGTGAAGGAGATCCATTATGTCAATGGCACAGCCCATGAATAGAAGATCAAAGTAGGAATGGGTTACCAAGGAAGAGCTTTGTATGCTGTTCCATGCCATCACCATGTGTATTAAGGGCAAATTATTCAATACACTTAGTTGGTGGTCTGGATCTCAATTAACATTTAGAAAAGTGGGAACATAGGAAGTACCCTAAATATAGCTGAAGTGTCAATGATTTTGCTATTTAAATGTATTCCAAAATACAGAAATTTTATGGAAATGTTATGTAATATAGCATTGACAGAACAAATGGAGACTAATTGTTAAGATGTAAGTCTATCAAGATCATTTTTTTTAACCTGTATTCGTTGGAGTCCATAACAATGAGGGGTGATCTTGTTCAAGCATGACATCCTAATGGAACTTGACTGGGTGGAATGTTGAGAGGTTTTCACCAGTGTAAAAGTTACCAACTCAAGATTTTGGTACAAATTAATAGACTGTTCATCTAAACAAGGGGCACAGAGACCTCAGGCCTCAGAAGGTGGTGAATCTCTGGTGAGATCATTGAAAGTATTTAAGGTGGAGATAGATAAACATTTAAAAGATCTAGGAATTGAGGGCTATGGGAACTGGTGGAGAAGAGGAGTTGGAGCCACAACAGAGCTCCATGATCCATGATTGTATGGCAGGGCTGGTTTGAGGTGCTAGGTGGCCTACTCCTGCTCCTATTTCCTTATCTTTTTGCATTCTTGTATTCATTTCTGAGGATGAATTATTAAGATCCTTTAACCTCTTTTTGACCCAATAAATTAATGACATGTGCATCTGGGATGACTTGTTGGATTTCACGATATGTTATTTGTTATTTCGGACTATTTCAAATTAGTAACCTTTCCATGCCTACACCGAATAACCAGATAACAGTCCCAATTGTGCAATATCAGACTATCCAGAAGTTTTCATATTACATGCAGGTGAATTGCCTCATGATTATTAGCAGCAGTATCACTGTGGCACCAAAGACCATTGATATTCTCGGGCCCAATAATTGCCCTTCAATAAATGCTGCGTTCAATGCTATTCTTGGTCGATGGTTAAGACACACAGGCAAGTTGCAAAAAGTAGGTCAACCTTCTCTGAACTCTTCTCTGTAATCTCTCAGGATCCGATAGATTACTCCTGTGTTTATAGGAAATTCAAACCCGTTGCACAAAATTAAAAAAAAAACAGGTACTAGTGCTAGTACTAATAAGTAATGATTTAAGGTCATATGTAATAGGAGCAGAATTAGGCCATTTGGCCGATCAAGTCTACTCCGCCATTCATTCATGGCTGATCTATCTCTCCCTCCTAACCCCATTCTCCTGCCTTCTCCCCATAAACCCTGACACCCATACTAATCAAGAATCTATCTATACTCTGCTTTAAAAATATCAATTGACTCGGCCCCCACAGCCTTCTGTGGCAAAGATTTGCACAGAATCACCACCCTCTGACTATAGAAATTCCTTCTCATCTCCTTCTTAAAGGAATGTCCTTTAATTCTTTGGTTATGACATCTAGTCCTAGACACTCCCGCTAGTGGAAACATCCTTTCCACATCCATGCAATCCAAGCCTTTCACTATTCGGTACATTTCAATGAGGTCCCCCCTCATTCTTCTAAACTTCAGTGAGTACAGGCCCAGTGTCATCTCAAAGTCTCATCATAAGTTAACCCACTCATTCCTGGGATCAGGAATGGATGTCTCATTTAAATGGATGCCGTCAGAATCATTGTTATTAGAAAATAAAGCATTGTAAATCCAAGTTGAAGACATCCTCCTTCCCGTCTTTGATTTTTAATGGATGGAATACATTTTTTTATGGCCAATTTCTTTATAGCCAAATAATTGGAATTAGAAGTTAGATAATCCACTTATTAAATTCTATTGTATCTCTGTCACATGCACAATGCTCAATATGCGTCGTCAGACTTTTGAAAATTGATTTCATATGCAGGAGAGGATGGAGCAAAAATAAAATTAGACCTGCCTTATTGCTGTTATTTTCTCTTGAAAATAATTTGTTTCTGGCCTTTTTCTTTTACTATAGATTTAGACTTCAGTGGGCTCCATGAGAATGATATATTTGCAAAGCTGCAGTGAAGCACGTTTATCATGGAGTGCTTAATATGAAATGCAATTCGCTCATTATGCTTGATTCAAGTTTTTCTTTCTTTCTTAAAAGAACATAACCCAAGCAATTTTGGTATTTTATGTGATCGATAAAACCAAATGACTTCATGTTTTTAGAGCATTGCTTTAAATTGTAGTGTGTGGGACAGTAATAATCCTTGATTCAGAGAACATAAATTCATAGTGGCAGTCCCTTGAGGTCTTGCATCTAATGTGCTTATAGAATTGGACTGATTTGATTACTGTGGATTTTTCCAGTTATTTGTAAGTCAGTTATTAACAATGATAAAATGAGGCACCATTCACTTTGGAACAGTTGCAAATAAATACATCTGTCAGCTGAAGGTAATTTAATTAATTATTTTAGTTTAGTTGGCCCCCAACCCAGGTGACTCTGTGTGCCAGCCACAGATGTGGATCTGCAAACACACATTACAACCGCTCCACCCTTTTAAATCTCTACTCCAACAGCGACATTTTTCATTTTCACTAAACGTTATTCCTGTTATTCCCTTTATCATATATCTGTACACTGTGGATGGTTCGATTGTAATCATGTAATGTCTTTCAGCTGACTGGTTAGCACACGACAAAAGCTTTTTACTGTTCCTCGGTGCATGTGACAATAAACTAAATTCAACTTAAACTTGAGTTTGATAAAATGTAGAGCCATAAGTACATCAACCAGACAATCAGGGAAATAATGGTGAAATTTCAATTTTGAATGCCTTTACAATGAAGAGCTTGCTTTAGGTCAAACCAATTTTTAAAAAACACATCTTTTTTGTAGAATTGCTAGAAGATGTCAGTGTGCAGTACGATATATTTATATTTCTTACAACCACTGTAGAGATGTTTCCTTGATCAGTAGCCATTTAATTCCACTTCCTTGCTTCATACGTCAGTCTCTCAAATTATCATCCAGATACATTGCACACCTCAAGTTCTCCCTGAAGAGATTTCAGTGCAATGGTGTTGCATAAACACGACAAACATAAATATAGCCAAACTGCTGACAGTTTTGGAGCTGCGACTGGGTAGAATACAATGCCACGTAAATTTGGTTTGTATTCCAGCCATTTGATCATTAAAATGTAATGTCTTTTTAGAGATAATTAGAATTTTAAATGAGCGGTCTCCATGAATCATTTAATAACTTGCAACCAGGTCTATTTTTACTGAGTTTGAATTGTTGTTTACAGGGCTGAGTGGTGGCATATAATTCTGGTTGACACTTCAGTGTTACACAAAGAGATCTTTGCATTAGTGGAAGTACTATCTTCCAACGGTTCAATGGTCCTTTTCAATAGTTATTTTACCGTTGCATGTACCAAGGTACAGTGACATATATTTTTTTGCATACAGATGTAAGATTATTGCCATACATAAGAGCAATCCCTGATTACATACCAAATGCATAGAAATAGCCCACTGAGTCCATATGCAAGAGTCGCCAGGTTTTGACACCATTTTCACAGTCCAAGTTGCAGCTAGCCAAGGCCCATTGCAGCCGTCTCCTCCATCCGGATCAAATTCGAACTATTCTCTCAGAGATGGATATTGAGGTTTCCATGGCACTAGATTAATATAAGAAGGGATTATTTCCCAATGTCCCAAAATATGCATCTCAATCAACATTACAAATTGGATTTAAAAACAGAAAATACTGGAAAGACTTAGCATGCCAGGCAACATCTGTGGAAAGAGAAAACAGTTAACGTTTTAGGTCAGATTCACTTCATCTGCCTCTTTAGGAATAGGAAGAATAATTTATCTTTCGGGTCACAAACTTTTCATTGGAACTGGAACAAAATGAGACAAGTTTGAGCAAATAAAGAGGTAGGAAAAAATGAAGGAAGATGGTAGATTGGAGACGTAACACGATGGTGCGGGGGAATGAGCCAGTCTAGTCACACCTTTCTTGAGTGAAGAAAATGGAAGGACAAAGCAATGAAATAAAAATTAGAAGGGTAAGAAGGAAATGTTTTTTAAGACTGGACGAATATGTATAGGCATGTGGTCAGTCATGGACAATCTACTATTTTCTGGTATGAAACGTGAACTATGATATATGTTAAGGACTTGCTCTTTGGTGTACAAAGCGCAATCTCCAAATTTTGCATGTGAGATGAAACAAAACTTGGAGATCTGGGGAACAGACCTCAGGAGGATAGGGCCAGGATGATGGAACGGTAGACGAAATGGAAAGTGTGAAGCCTGACATTTTGGTAGGAAGATTGAATAGGGAGTAGAATGCCTAATTCTAAAAGGGACAGATCTGAGAATATATTTGCATACATCACTGTAAATTAGGAAAACTGACGATAAAGCATACGAGACTCTGAGTTATACAATAGAGATATAAACCAAAAAGTTGAATCCTTTAGTGCTTGCTTTTATGCACATTGCACAAAATTGGAAAAAGGACATTTCCAGGCAAAATCATATCCATTGGGAAATGGGGCCATTAACTTCCACCTAACCTCTTCTGCCATTTTCCAGGATCTGTCTTGCATCCATTGATGTCCATTGTTGCGCACACCACATTGTCTCCCTTAATAATATTAACTGGAACTTTTGTGTGCAATATGTGACCTTTGTTGACCATGCACGAAAACTAGGAGTATATCACTCTCAAATCACCAAGGAAATGTCAATTAGACCATTCCACCCTGATGTCAGTGCCTTGTACACATACCTGCCTGAGTCAGGCTTCGATATTCAGTGTGCTTGAAGTCTCATCCCAGGTTGTTCCATCATTAATTTCATCCTTCTTGCACCATATGTATCAATGCCACAATCTGCTTCCCTGCTCACCCTGTATCTACTCATGGCACAGAGCAGTTGATCTCTGAAATGTAGAAAATAGGTGCAGGAGTAGGCCATTTGGCCCTTCGAGCCAGTACCGCCATTCAATATGATCATGGCTGATCATCCTAAATCAGTACCCCGTTCCTGCTTTCTCCCCATAATCCCTTGATTCCGTTAGCCATTATCCACATAGTCGACCTCTGCCACCTGCACCCCACATTTATTTATTCACCACCAAGGCAGCCTTTAACTCAACTGCACTTTGGTTGTCTTGTGTAGGGTTCCTTTAAGGCCTAATACTCTTTCCAATTGTCAGCTCAACAAAGACTGAAAAACATCAAGCTTTCCCATCACTATGGGGAATGTTATTGAGAATTCGGGGTAGAAAGGAACAAATTGCTGCTTTTGAATATATTTTACAATCTTCTTGGCCAATTTCCTGATCTTTTCCTGTTGGGTGTCTGACTGGGCTGGGCACTACATGCAATCCAAAAAGGTGTGGAATCCTTTTCATCAGCTAAGCACAAGAGCAAACAAGTCACAATCAGCTTTTATAAAGCACTGATTTGGAATTTGGTGTAATATTGTGTTCAACTCAGCTCTATGTGTTGGAGTAGTTGAACAGACCTTGGAGAAAGCAGAGAATAGATCCCTGCACCCCTTCTGGAATGATTCTACGGATGTGAAACTTTAATTAGGCCCCTTCCCATTAATTGGGCCATTTTCCATTTCCATCCTGACTTTTCTGTCCTGGGCATCCTCCACTGTCAGAGTGAGGTCACACACAAATTGGAGAAACAGCACCTCTTATTGCGCTAGGGCAGTTTACAACCCAGTGATATGAATGGTGATTTCTCGAATTTCAAGTAACTCCTGCATTGGTTCCCTTTCCCCTACCCTAATTGTCCTACCAGTTCCACTGTTCACATCCTTTTATCTCTCTCATTAGCACATTTTCCCTCGCCAACAATGGGCCTTTATGAACTCCACCATTCCTGAGGACATCTGTTTTCTTCTGGCCTTTTCTATCTTTCAGTCTGAAGAAGGGTTCGGACCTGAAGCATCCCTATTCCTTTTCTTCAGAGATGCTGCCTGACCCACCAGCATTTTGTATCAATCTATACAGAGTTAGAGTAGACAGAGTTAATAGAGGACAACCATTCCTATTGTCATAATTAAGTGTCAAGGGTCAAGAGTTTTGTAACATAGCATAAAGGGGATTGGCAAAAGAAACACAATTTAGATGAGAAAATCCTTGCTATGCGATGAATATTTAGTATCAGCAATTCACTGCCAGGGTTAGGGAGCCATGTTTGCACACTGTTTAAAAGGGAATTGAGCTGTTGCTTAAAGAGTAACTGCATTGTGCTGCCAAATGTTCAGTGTTAAAGTGCAGATTGAAACAAGGATCATGCATGTGCTACTCGTGGCTGGCAATTGGAAGCTATTTAAACTGACATTTGGTGATGACTATAAAAAAGAGGTATTTAATAATGCATTGCTGGCTTTTAATCCAACAATGGCAGCAGCAGGCAATGAAAAATACATTGATGGCCCAATGTTCTGAGTTTATCCACAAAGACAAACATAGCCGTGTCAAGGAAATGAAATTAGTTGTAAAATTATTGTCAAAAAGAAATAGTGTGAGGCTGGACAGTTCAATGGCAAATTTGAGGAATGATAATAATTTGATTCTAATACTGAACACGTACTTTTGAATACTGACAATGAACTGAGTCATTACTGATGTTAATTCAATATTGAGCTGTTAGTGGCTGCCTCCAAAGATCTAAATGGTGTCAAAGGTTGATCTTGTGATTAGACATTTCCACTCTGAAGTTTATTTTAAAGATAAAGGTCTTGCATACTAGATTTGCTGTTGAATTAATAAGAAGTGTTCCGTTTTCACAATCCTCTCACAGTGTTGGGTATCATTCTGAGTTCACTTGATGTTCTGGTTTAGGAAAAGTATTATTATTAAACAGAGTTATTTCAACAATCATTTAATGTTGTCAGATTGCAGCCATTTTTTCACCCCTTATCCGATGTTGTACGCCTCTTGCTAAGATCACTCGTGTTGTGGAAGATAGTTAAAGAGTCATACATTGTAGAAATAGGCCCATCATGTCCATGCTCACCATTTTGCCCATCAGCACTGATCCTATTTGCTTATATTAGGATGGTATCTTTCTAAGCTTGGGCTATTTGAGTGTCTATCTAAATATCTCTTAAGGATCGTCATTGTATTTGATTCCACCACCTCCTAGATATCACCCTACTTTCTATGTAAATACAAAAAGTTGCCCCTCAGATCCCCTTCAAGACTTCTTCAGCTCACTTTAAACAGATGCCTGCTTGCCTTTGATACGTCCCCTGAAATGAGTAGAGGGTTAGTTCCTCAATGCTTGCTATTCTGAAATCATAATCGCAGGGATGCCATCTCCAGTGATTTTCTACAAGGGAGGAGAACTGTGAGAGAGGTCACCGAATTATTTTGATCCACTTTTGAGACCTGCAGATGCCAGTGAACAGATTGTTCCCTGATGGTCTGAATAATAACAATCAAAAAAACAAAAGTGTTAGGGGGTAGTGGGGGAAGCAAAGTCCTTTTTGCTCAGCTCCCATTTTGTTCTCTCCTCTCCAGTTAATTCCCTTCAACACAGGGAATTTTGAATGTTGTGTGACTGAATGTCCTACAATTGATGCAGTAGTAGCACAGTAAGTGGTTGGCGTTTCCGTGGTTGCCATTATGTACTGGTCTTCAAGATTTTATGCCTGGTCAATTTACATTGCCCATGAGGTCATATTTGTTGGCCATAAATGAGTAGCGCTGATTGCCTAAAAAGATTACTTCATTTAGATTCTAATGAAGTCATTTTCACGTGAAATGAAGTCTTTATATTCGGAAATTGGGCTATTTGTGCGAGATGGCTGAATTACCTGAGTTGCCATTTGTTAGATGCATGTAAACCCTGTCGGCTTCTGTTGAAATAAAATACCCCATAAAATAAACACAAAGGGTGGTAGGTTTACGGAATGAGCTGCCAGAGGAGGTAGTTGAGGCAGGGACTATCGCAACATTTAAGAAACAATTAGACAGGTACATGGACAGGACAGGTTTAGAGGGATATGGGCCAAACACAGGCAGGTAGATGGGACATGTTGGTCAGGGTGGGCAAGTTGGGCTGAAGGACATGTTTCCAGGCTGTATAACTTCATGATGTTAATGGAAAAGAATGGACAGTTGTCATTGATAAACATTCCCCACCATCAAATGGCTCGTAACACTATTCTATCAAAGTTTCATACATAGGGATAAAATTCCATTTAAAAGCTTTGGCCATGATAGAATTACATATACAGGAGATTCCATGACCAATTTCTGCTGTTGTTGCACTGTGATGGTTGGTTGTATAATTGAGGCGGAGCTGGCGAAACCTTCAATAACCCTTGTACATTTGTCCCAGTATCATTTTGCTGACATTAGAGACGTAGCCGTTTGCTAAGGAGTACTGGGCCAAATCTGAGCATCCTTTTCAAATCAAGCTGAGCTTATATTCACCTGCACAAGCACGGTGAGGTACAGCTGCAATAAAACTCTTGGTTCCAGCGTCATCTCAAGCACATAGGTGGTGGATGTGTGTATGCAACAAGCTGCCAGAGGAGGTAGTTGAGGCGTGCATATTTCCGACGATCTTTCCTCGACCCAGCACACCGATGCAATTATAAAGAAGGCACATCGGCGACTCTACTTCCTGAGAAAATTACGGAGAATCGGCATGTCGAAGAGGATTCTCCTAAACTACTACAGGTGCACGATAGAGAGCATGCTGACTGGTTGCATCGTGGCCTGGTTCGGCAACTTGAACATCCAGGTGCGAAAAAGACTACAAAAGGTTGTGACCACTGCCCAGTCCATCACCGGTTTTGACCTCCCCACCGTCGAAGGGATCTATCGTAGTTGCTGCCTAATAAAGGCAGCCACAATCATCAATGACCCACACCATCCTGGCCACACACTCATTTCACCATTGCCATTAGGAAGAAGGTACAGGAGCCTGAAAACTGTAAATTCCAAGTTCAGGAACAGCTTCTTCCCGTCAGGCATCAGGCTATTAAACACAACAACGAATAAGCTCTGAGCTCTGAACTGCAAAAGACTATTATTATTATTGCACTATATTTGTTATTTATTGAACTTTTTCTTTTTTTTTCTCTTCCCCCGCTATGTACTATGTTTACATATTCACGTATTCTGTTGTGCTGCAGCAAGTAAGAATTTCATTGTCCCATCCTGGACATATGACAATGAAACACTCTTGACTCTTGACTATCCCAACGTTTAAGAAACAGTTAGACAGATACAGTACATGGATAGGAAAGGTTTGGGGAGATATGGAGCAAACACGGGCAGGTGGGACAAGTGTAGCTGGGACATGTTGGCGGTGTGGGCAAGTTGGGCCGAAATACCTGTTTCCACACTGTCTCTATGCACTCCCAAAAAGCACAAAAACAAATTATAAATAAATTACAATTTATAATTGTATCATCACCCTATAACCAATACAGATTTGGAAGGTTAAAATCCCTATTTTTATTAGCAGTCTCTGGGCATGCATTTAAGAAACCACATGTAACATATCGATGTGTCGAATTATTCTTGGCATGTTTTGTGAAATCTGGAAGCACAGTTCAATTATATGAAGCCAAATGATCTCATGACTGGAGGGTGAAATCGATACCTTTGTTCCAGATGAAACTGCTGCAAATTTTGTTCAAAAACATGCACTGTACACCCTAAACCAATTTTGATTTGATAAAATAACAGCGTGTCTAATGATAGCTGCAGGGAAAACTGTTTCCATGATAATCAACCTTGCTGCGCTTTGGATTCCATTTCCCTCTTCTCATAACGTGAAAGTTGCTTGCACAAGTAATGTACCTCGCATACCAGATGCAATGTTTACTTAGTCACTTATGAATACTGAGTATCACATTGAGGCTTACCCGACTAATAATGAGGTTTGACACAAAAGGATGGAGTAACTCAGAGGGTCAGACAGGAATGGAATCTGAGGGGTAACTTTTTCACACATAGGGTGGTGGGTTTATGGAACAAGCGGCCAGAGGAGGTAGTTGAGGCTGGGATTATCCCAACTTTTAAGAAACAAGTAGACAGGTTCATGGATAGGACAGGTTTTGAGGGATATGGACCAAGCGCAGGCAGGTGGAACTAGTGTAGCCGGGACATTTTGGCCGGTGTGGGCAAGTTGGGCCGAAGGGCCTGTTTTCACACTGTATCACTCTATGACTCTATGACAGCATCTCTGGAGAAAAGGAATAGGTGACGTTTCAGTCGAGACCCTTCTCTAGACTCCAATTAGGTCTTTTCTGACAATAGACAATAGGTGCAGGAGCAGGCCATTCGACCCTTTGAGCCAGTACTGCCATTCACTGTGATCATGGCTGATCATCTACAATCAGTAGCCCATTTCTGCCTTCTCCCTATATTCCTTGAATCTGCTATCATTAAGAGCTCTATCTAACTCTCTCTTGTAAGCATCCAGAGAATTGGCCACCACTACCTTCTGAGCAGATAATTCCAGAGATTCACAACTCTTTGGGTGAAAACGTTTTTCCTCATCTCCGTTCTAAATGGCCTACCCCTTATTCTTATACTGTGGCCCCTGGTTCTGGACTCCTCCAACATCGGGAACATGTTACCTGCCTCTAGAGTGTCCAATCCCTTAATGATCTTATATGTTTCAATAAGATATCCTCTCATCCTTCTAAATGATGATGACAGTGCATACAATGATGATGACAGTGCATACAAGCCCAGTTACTCCATTCTTTCAACATATGACAGTCCCGCCATCCCGAGAATTAACCTCGTGAACCTATGTTGCACTCCCTCAATAAACCAACGTTACTCAGTTAAAAGGACATGAATGCTTTTAGTGAAGTGTTCACAGTTCCCTGAAAGTGATGGCACAGGTGATTGGGTGAAGAAGGCTTTTGGCATGCTGGCCTTCATCTCTCAGTGAATTGAGTAGAGCAGTTGGAATGTTATGACCTAATTCCATTCACAGTCCTGTGCCCGCCAGTACTGTTGCCCAGTATTAAACACTGACAAATTTGTGCCAATCAGTACCATGACCCAGTGTCAAGCATTGACAAACCTATACCCAACTGTAATGTGACCCATGTTAAACACTGGTAGATATGTACCCACGGATTCTTTAATCCAGAGTTAAACACTAATAGATATGTACCCACTTGTAATGTGATGCAGTGTTAAACACTGATAGATATGTACTCACCTTAAAAGAAAAGTTATGTAACGAATACCTCGTAAAACAGATTAATATGTTTTTTGAGGCTAATGATAGCCCTGAAATCTCTGCTTCCCCTCTTTGGGAAACATTTAAAGCATGTGTGCGAGGAGAATTAATCTCTTCTCAATCATTTCTTAACAAAAAAAATAGGGCCAAACAACAGAAATTGGAAATGGAAATAAGGCGATTAGACATAGAAAATGCAGCAGCACCATCCATGATAAAACACAATAAAATTGCAGTACTGAAATATAAACTGAACAAGATATACTCAGACCAAGTTATAAAACTTTATCAACATACAAAACAATTAAATTTTGCATTTGGTGATAAACCACAAAAACTATTAGCGCGACAACTTCGTAAACTGGACGGGGAAAAAACAATTTACAAAATTAGAACAGACAAGGGAGAAACACTAACACTGCCTAAAGATATTATTGATAGATTTTTACAATACTATCAAAAATTGTACTCATCTAAAATGACAGAACAATCAGCAGGAATGGAAACATTTCTACAGAAATGTAAGCTTGTGGGTTTAGATCAGAAAGAGAGAGAATCACTAGGTGCTGAAATTACGATAAAAGACATCGAAGAGTCAATTAAATCTTTAAAAAATGGAAAGGCTGCAGGTCCTGATGGTCTAAGTTCTGAATTTTATAAAAAAAATTATGATCTGGTTTCTCCACGCCTACAGACACTGTACAAATATGCTTACACTCAACAGAAACTCCCAGAAACTCTAAATGAATCTACAATCATACTCATACCAAAAACGGATAAGGATCTTGAAGACCCAGGTTCATATAGAGCAATAGCCCTTTTAAATACTGATCAGAAAATATTAACTAAAATTCTATCTCATAGATTGAGCTTAGTGATTAACAAATTAATACACCCCGACCAAACAGGTTTTATTCCAAAACGTTATTCATTTTATAATCTGAGAAGACTATTCAATATTATAAACTCCAATAGAATTCCTAATGCAGATCTAGCAATTATTTCGTTAGATGCTGAAAAAGCATTTGACCAGGTAGAATGGCCATATTTATTTTCGGTGATGGAAAATTTTCAATTGGGAGAGAAGTACTGTACATGGGTTAAGTTGTTATACTCTAATCCAACAGCTAAAATATTAACAAACCAAATGTTATCAACTAAAGAGGTTGTAGACAAGGATGTTCACTATCCCCACTATTATTTGCTCTTGCAATCGAACCCTTAGCAGAAAGCGTTAGAACCCATACAGGAATATACGGATATAACACTAGAGAAACAAGGAATAAAATTTCCTTATATGCAGATGATGTACTAATATATATTACAAAGTTAGAAACTAGTATTCCAAATCTATTAAATTTAATAACTCAATTTGGTCAGTTCTCAGGATATAGAATTAATTGGAATAAAAGTGAAATCATGCCAATAACAAAACTCAATCTACACACATTACAACAATCCCCATTTAAAATAGTTAAAGATAAATTTAAATACTTAGGAATCTATGAAACTAAGACATATACCTCTTTATTTAAACTAAATGTTCCACCCTTACTGAATAAACCACAAGAATATTCAATACTGGAAAACACTTCCCATTTCAATGCTTGGTAGAATTAATGCTATAAAAATGATCTTCTTACCGCAACTACTGTACCTATTTCAATTAATCCCGATATATATCCCAAAAACTTTTTTCAAAAAAGTCGACTCCATTGTTACAAGTTTTATCTGGGATTATAAGAATCATAGAATAAGTAAAAAACATTTATGTAAGTCAAAGATAAATGGAGGTTTGGCTTTGCCAAATTTCTTGTTTTATTTTTGGGCAGTCCATATTAAAAACATGAATTTCTGGCTGGAAGAAATGGATCAACAACCAGATTGGTTAAGGATGGAAAAGGAAGACTGTTTACCTTTTGAAATTGGACCGATCATATTTGCTACCACAAAACTGCACAAAAAAACCTATAAGGAAAACCCCATAATACATAGTGGAATACGAATTTGGAAACAATTTAAAAAAGTTTTAAAATTGAATAATATACCACTATGCCTTCCCATTGTAAATAATCCTTTATTCAAACCATCCTTTTTGGATAAGGGTTTCACACAATGGAAAAATTATGGAATTAAAAAGATTGGACATCTTTATGGGAAAGGCACTTTTCTTTCATTTCAGGAGTTACAACAGAATCATGGACTGCACTCAAATAATTTCTTCAGATATCTACAAATTAGAGATTATGTTAAATCTAACACACAAGTCTACAGGACTAGGGAATCAGAAATCCTTGATGAATGTTTGAACAAGCATCCTAACACTGAAAAATTAATAGCTTATATTTATAACACCCTCCTAAACAACGAGGTACCACCGACGGAACCATATAGACACACATGGGAAAATGAATTAGGTCATCCTATAACGAAAGATTTGTGGGACGAAAGTTTACAACATATACATCAATGTTCGTTAAATGCCAGACATGCTTTAATACAATTTAAAGTCTTACATAGATTACACTACTCTAAAATAAAACTAAATAGAATCTTCCCACAAATCTCTCCTATTTGTGATAAATGTCTACATCTAGATGCTAATTTAACACATACGTTTGCAAATTGTATAAAAATTAACCATTTCTGGACTGATATTTTTGAAATAATTTCAGAAGTTATTAATACAAAACTGGATCCAAACTCAAAATTAATAATACTTGGAATATCAGATCAAAGTTTAACACTCACAACAAGCCAAAGAAATTTCCTCGACTACAGTATAATAACCGGGAAAAAATTAATATTAAAATCTTGGAAAGGCCCTACGACCCCCACAATTAAAATGTGGATTGTGGAAATGTCGGAGACCCTATATCTAGAAAGAATTAGACTTGTCTTAATGGACAAACAAGAACTTTTTGATAAAATATGGGCTCCATTCATTAATTATCTGACGGGATAGATTGGCCCAGCACGAAAACCCAACTGAAACTTGAACTCAGGATTAGATGAAAAGTCATACTTTATAATCTACGAACCTATCTCCAATGACGTATTATAAGTAATCCATTCCACCTTTTTTGTTTTTTTCGATATTTGTAACTCTTTTTTCTCTCTTTCTCTCTTTTTCCATATAAAAAAAACACTAGAAGCAGAAGTAATCGACAATTGAAAATTTTAATAATGTATGACTGATGTATATGAAAAGTTTTTTTACTATAATATGTAACTATACTTTATAATATGTCTACTTCTAATAAAAATATTATAAAAAAAAAAAAAAAAAAGATATGTACTCACCTGCAATGTGATGTAGTGTTAAACACTGATAGATATGTACTCACCCGTAATGTAACCCAGTGTTAAACACTGATCACCGACCAGCGATACCCACACACTAATGCCCCTGTCCCACTTAGGAAACCTGAACGGAAACCTCTGGAGACTTTGCGCCCCACCCAAGGTTTCCGTGCGGTTCCCAGAGGTTTTTGTCAGTCTCCCTAATGGTCGAAAGTGGTTTCCGCTTCTTCTATGTTCCGGCAATTATTTCAAAAAATTCAAAACCGTCCGCGACTAAAAATATCGGTAATTTTTTAGTCGAAGCCGGTTGCGATGCTAGTTGAAGGTGGTTGCCGGAGATTGCAGGTCTTACCTTCCACTACCTGCAACATCCGGCAACCACCTAAAAAATTACCGATTTTTAAAATGGCAACCTATTTTTAGTCGCGTGGGACAGAGGCATAACACCATTCTACACACACTGGGGATCATTTACAATTTTAATGAAGTCATTTAACCTACAAACTTGTATGTCTTTGGACTGTGGGAAGAAACCGGAGAAAACCCACTCAGGTCATGGGAGAGAACGTACAAACTCTGTACAGACAGCACCCGTAGTCAGGTTCGAACCCGGGTCTCTGGCATTGTAAATCAGCAACTCGAACGCTGGGCCACTGTGCCACTGAGGCCTCGGTGAATGTCATCTAGATGTGTGGAACATCAGCTAATTCTCCCTTTGATTCCTGGCCCAGTGGCTGTGGCAGGCAAGGACCTTGGACCGTGAAACTGGACAGCAGGTCAAACTCAACTCCTATTACCACGTTCATGTTTAGCCAAAATTACATCTTTGAGTAATATCATATTAATGGATACCTGTTGATTTAAGATTTCTAGCAGATTATGCTTAAAAACTCACATCCAAATGCGAGGCAAGCCTTTTGACAAATGATACTGCCAACAGAAGATGAGAAACCATTTGGAGGCCACAAAAGAAGCATGAATTTTATTAAAACTTAATGATAGTGTTTGAAATTGATGATGCTTAATCAGATGAGCAAATATGCTTATTTGTCAGTGTGACCTCAATGCTGTTCTTGCATTTGCCTGAAATCAGGCTGTTCCCACCTTCAACCATGTACAGAGATATTTTATCAATTACAATTTGTTTTTTCCACCGCCTTGTTGGTGGGGTAGTTCTTCTTGTGATGTGCTGGACAGTTTTAACAAGATTCAGTCTATACATTTAAATATGCAAATATTCAAACCTTAAACAATGTTGTCTCTGAACTTCCAACAATATTAAAGTGACCTTTGGTTAATTAAAATTCAGGAATGTGCTGAAGAGGCTGATTATATTATCCTTAGGGTGGCACAGTGTCGTCACAGTTCCAGTAACCCAGGTTTAGATCTGCCTCCCTGTGTTTATGTGTTCTCCCTGTGACCACATGGGTTTTCTCTGGGTGCAGTTAAATAGGCATTCTAGTTCTTGATATTTGATGCCTTGTAGTCAATTTCAATTAGAGACTTTGGGTTAACAAGTGAGAGTGTATTAGAAACATAGAAACATAGAAAATAGGTGCAGGAGTAGGCCATTCGGCCCTTCGAATATGATCCGCCATTCCTGGTACCCGGCACCGGCATTCAATATGATCATGGCTGATCGTCCAACTCAGTATCCTGTACCTGCCCTCTCTCCATACCCCCTGATCCCTTTAGCCACAAGGGCCACATCTAACTGCCTCTTAAATATAGCCAATGAACTGGCCTCAACTACCTTCTATGGCAGAGAGTTCCAGAGATTCACCACTCTCTGTGTGAAAAATGTTTTTCTCATCTCGGTCCAACAATCACGCATGTCCAGTTGGCTTACTACTCCTCTAGGATTGGGTCTCCAATGCATTACCTAAATAGTAGTTTTAACTTAGTGGTCTTTGAGTCAGAAGATTGTAAATTTAACTTCCATCTCAAAGATTAGCAGGAAAGTCTAAATAGACATGCCAATGTCGTTCCAAGTCAGTGAAAAACATTATTGGTAGTGCTACCCTACACACACAAAGTCAAAACAAAGCAGATTCTGCCCAACTAAGTCAATATTCAGACAACCAGGTGGTGGTGTAATTATTAAATTACCAAACTAATAACTCAGAAAAGTCCCATCATCAAACTCTGGGCACCTCCATGGTTTTGTGAGACACCACAGTTATGTTAAAAGGGATTGGCGGAGAACAGGCCTGGCAATTCAAGACTGGGCCATAATCATCAACTGACCTGCATGCCATTCTGCAAAATCTTGCTATTTATATCCCTCACACCACTATTATCATTAAGCATGAAGACCTACCCTGGTTCAATGAGGAGTGACTTTCAGTCTGAAGAAGGGTTTTGACCAAAAACATCACCTATTCCTTCTCTCCAGAGATGTTCCATGTCCTACTGAGTTACTCCGGCATTTATGTCTTTCTTTGGTGTAAACCAGCATCTGTAGTCCCTTCTTACACATTTTGTCTGCCTGCAATGTGTTATTGTTGACGCAAATATTGGTTAACAGAAAAAGACATACAGTGCTGGAGTAACCCAGTGGGTCAGGCAGCATATCTGGAGATTATGGATAGGCAATGTTTCAGGTCAGGACCCTTCTTCAGCTTCCTTTATTATTGTTGCTGTGTACCAAATTACATCAGTTAGACTCAGAGCACTGTAAAGGTACGCAATGACTATTAGATACTCCATGAATTTAAAACAGAAAATGCTGGATGTACTCTGTAAGTCAGATTACATCTGTGTGAGAAAAAAGACTTAATATTTTGGCCTGAAGACCCTTTGTCGGAACTGGGAAGGAGGTGAAAGAAGATTCTCAACTACTTTACGGAAGTTGTGTACAAAGGAACTGCAGATGCCGATTTACACCGAAAACAGACGCAAGTTGCTGGAGTAACTCAGCGGGACATCTCTGGAGAGAAGGAATGGGTGATGTTTCGGGTCTTCAGAAGAAGGGTCTCGAACCGAAACGTCACCCATTCCTTCTCTCCAGAGATGCTGTCCATCCCGCTGAGTTACTCCAGCAATTTGTATCTAGCTTTATGGAAATTGTGTAAATTCAAATGCTTTTTTCATTTTTGTTACAGGTTATTTTTTTAAATAATACTTTATATGCATAGAGGAGCAAGAATTTAAATATTGGCTTAGATCAGCAATCGTTAAGTTGTTACACGCAGAGCCAAAGAACTCAATGTTCGAACGTTGTGATGGATATTCATTGTTCCATGATTTCATCTGATTTCCTCTGGCTGCTGTTGTTGCTGCTTTAAAAGCACACAATGTAATTTGCATGCATAATAACCAATATAGGTTTGTACACTGGGAAAGAAGGCATGCTTTATTCCTCTGATGGTTCGTTTTGTTCATTGTTCCCATATTATCGACTTAAATGGCAGAAGTAGTTTAGACTTTGAATGCCAGGTTATTGGTGAAAATCTGTTTTGATTTTCAAATGAAACTTTCTCTGTGACAAAGTTGGACTGATTTGGATGTCTGATACACAAGGCAATAAAGACAAATTAAATGTTCAGTCATTTGAACAAGCATAAACATTCTTTACAAATGATTGAAATAAACTTTAAAACATGACAGTTTATTTTTAATTAATTAATTTATGCTGTTATGCATCATTGACATATCCTATCATATCTCTGTACTAAATGTTGTTGAACTTGTGAGGACACATCAGTCTGAAGAAGGGTATCGACCCCAAACGTCACCCATTCCTTCTATCCAGAGATGCTTCATGTCCCTCGGAGTTACTCCAGCAATTTGGGTCTATCTTCGATTTAAACCAGCATCTGCAGTTCCTTCCTACAACAATGAATGGGATATTCTTCTTTAATTACATTGCAAAAAATCCCAATAAATTAATCTGGACGTTATGATCTTAGAATTTTACACCTGCGTTCTTTTTTTTTAATTAACTGTAATTTGCAAAACCTACTCGGTCTCCAGTTGGCATATTCATCTTGTACTGTATTGCTAAGTAAAACATATGGATGAAGTTCTCAATTCTTGGGATTCAAATCTGCTTTTACAAATAGTTTTGTGAGTATTGGATGCTGCACAAACTCTGGCAAGGATCACTGTGGATAAAGTTAAATTTCTATTAACATAGAGTAGTTTTTGGAAGCTATAATTCAAAACCAAGCATTGACATACCTCCCTGAAGAACTAATATTAGTCTAGAGTTGTATGCCACACTTCTATGCTGGAGGAAACATACTTTTGAAGCAACCTTCTGCAGTCCTGTTAATTTTATGCCTGGGCATATTTTTAACTCTGTGACAATCGTATTAACTTGTGAATTGACTCTTCTAATAAAGAGTATAATGTGTCTCCTTTGTATGCAAAATTAATGTTTTATTCACATGAAACGGGCTGTTTCACTGTCACTTTAACCCCCGATCTGTTTAAGGTCTCATTAAATAGTTGTCTCTTTGGCCATTTTGTTTTCAGTTCAACCACTGCAACTAAGGTTTGCATTTATATAACACAAGCTGTGTCACTGAAAGATAAATATGATACCAAACATAAGAACCTCAAGGATGGAAAGGAAGATGAAATGGAAATGAGTTTTATGAAATGAATTCCTAAGTTTAACACCGAAGCGAACACAAAACACCCCAGTGATATCATATTCAGCTCAATTTATTTTGCCAAATGATTGCTACAAACAAGAAAAATACTAATATATCCTCTCTGAAATTTATCTTTTCTCTCCCTTTCTTTGTTATTCATTGTACTTTTGTTCCAGTGCCTACTTGTTGAAATCTTTGCTTAATTTAGACAATAACGACAAAAGATTCACTGTTCACTCTCTGGAATTGTAGTCAGAATGTTCAGAATATGCTTTTGATTTGATAAAAATTGTATCCAAGTATCCAAACACTTAACAGGCACTTCAAAATCTAAAAAAAAAATAAGCCGAAGAGGAATAAATATAACCAAGGGTGTGATTCCAGGAAAATACCAACATTCAACATTCTTTAACATTGTGCATGATCTGTTCAAGTATTAAGTAATTAATAATATTTCAAGCAATTCTAATCACAGCAGTAAACGTTTTATTTTCATGCAGATGAAAACTGTTGCTTAGCGTATTGGGGCATTATCTGTTTATTAATTCCGTTCTCAATGGAGGCTTAAGACAACAAAAAATCAGAAGTAAATTTTATTTTCCCAGCTATGTATAATTTTGCTCAATCATCTTCTTTAACAAGTCTTGATACTTAATAAATAGGATCACTGTTCACACAAGCAAAGAGTTCAAACAACTAACCAGGTTTATAAGCATAAGAAAGGAAATCAAATGGCATAACCTAAGTGTTATGCCACAAGGCAGCAGCTAAATAAAAAATGTAAGTTGAATTGTTCAGACAGGAGACACTTCGGTCACATTGATCTTTGGAGTCATCTGTGCTTCACTGAAACGTCTCCTATCCTGTCAATACATCACATCATTTCCTTATCCGTTGTGCGCTTGGTAACATCCATTTAAGTACATCAATGCTTTTCACATCCTGTACTTAATAAGGTTGCAAGTGCTTTATCCTAACCATTCTTGTTCAGGAGTTGCATATCTGTTAAGGAAGAAGTCCACTGCGAGTGAAGGATTGTCTCAAGATAAAATACGCTTGTAGGGTCTATTTACAAAAGTGACTTGGATGTAAAGAAACCTTTGAGATGCACACTGACTAGGGGTGACTAAGGGGAGTCCTTTGTTTTGGATTTTCTAGCATATGCTGGTCAATTTTTTCCAGAGGTTTAAATTGCATCCATAATTTTAAGTTCAGTGCAGGAAAAGTTGGTAGAAATATGATTTGAATATATGTTGAAAGTGCATGATCTAAATGGCGGAATGCCACATTGTAGTTGACATACATAATTGATATTACTGACATTGTACCTTCTCTATGTTTGCTTCTGTTGCTGGCAAGGGTGAGATTGATAAGGAGGGAGGATTTATACAGTTTCTCTTCAATGTGGGCTACTTAATACCAAACGCAGGCAATCTTGTCAAACCGGGAAAAGCTTGTTCATTGGAGACATAAACATAAACATAGCACCATCTCAAAATCGTTGCAATGTGCTGAGCCTCTTGTGTCTCCCTCTTCACAGGTGGAGGATATGCGGTGGGCTGGAGGGAGCCATGAGCTCCCTGCATCTGTCTGCAGCTTGCCCTGCAAAGCTGGAGAGCGCAAAAAAATGGTGAAGGGCGTATCCTGCTGCTGGCACTGTGAGCTTTGTGACGGATATCAGTATCAACGAGATGAGTTCAGCTGCTCCATGTGCAGCTACGACAAGAGGCCCAATGTGAACCGGACTGGTTGCACCCATATCCCGATCGTGAAGCTCGAATGGCATTCACCATGGGCCATTATCCCCGTCTTTCTTGCTATGCTTGGAATTATCGCCACTATTTTTGTGATCGCCACTTTTATACGATTCAACGATACGCCCATCGTGCGGGCAACTGGCCGGGAACTCAGTTACGTCCTCCTCACCGGGATATTCCTCTGCTACATCATCACCTTCCTAATGATCGCCAAACCTAACACGGGAATTTGCTCCTTCCGTCGCATCTTCCTGGGCCTCGGCATGTGCATCAGCTATGCAGCTTTATTGACTAAGACAAACCGGATTTTCCGTATCTTTGAGCAGGGCAAGAAGGCGGTGACGGCACCCAGGCTTATCAGCCCGACCTCCCAGCTGGCAATCACATCCAGTCTCATCTCCGTCCAGCTCCTTGGAGTGTTCATCTGGTTTGGGGTTGACCCACCAAACACAATCGTGGACTACGATGAACAGAAGACCTCGAACCCCGAGCTCGCCAGAGGTGTCCTCAAATGTGACATTACAGATTTGCAAATCATATGCTCCCTGGGATACAGTATCCTTCTAATGGTGACATGTACTGTTTATGCCATCAAGACAAGGGGCGTCCCAGAGAACTTCAATGAAGCTAAGCCTATTGGATTCACTATGTACACTACCTGTATAGTATGGCTTGCCTTCATTCCAATATTTTTTGGCACTGCTAAATCAGCAGAAAAGGTAAGTGGATGATTATTTGTTTACAATTGTAATGCATTGGCTTTAGTTTCAGCATGTACAAATGCCCACAGATTAATATGCTCGCAATTCATATTGGCATTAGTTGCCTCAGGTATGGTGAAGAGAGGTGTCTGTCTTTGTACTATGGTGAGGAACTCTGCAATGAACAGCCTGGAAAATCAATATTAGATAAAATTCATACACTGGTCTGATTTCGGTTTCTCGCTGTGAATAACATTTATGATTAACTTGGCTTTCATTCTATTCCTGTTATTTTTCTTTACTTATGACCTTGCATCTCCTGGGGCCTAAGAATTTGGTCTCAGGGACGCAACCTAACACAAAATTGATTCCCGAATGGGAAACAAGATATTATTGGTGAGCTCAGGTCCTCGTTCTCATTGAGACCTCCAACTTTGTCTCAGACTGAAGTTTTACCATTATGTCCAGGTTAGAAGAAATCTCAAATTCTCTGCTAAGAATGCACAAAGCTAATCAAAGCCTTCAAGGTTGAAATAGCCACATTTCTGTTAAATAGAGATATCGAAGGGTTGTGGAGCTAAACAGTGCAGTAGAACTGAAGTATGGATTAGATGTGATGGAATTGAATGAAATGATTGAGATGCTGAATGGTCTCTTCTTGTTCCTATGTCTTAAGATATTTGAATTGCAGCCCGTTAAATCTATAATGAGTTGAAATCTATAAGGTACACAAAAATGCTGGAGAAACTCAGCGGGTGCAGCAACATCTATGGAGCGAATGAGATAGGCAACGTTTCGGGCCGAAACCCTTCTTCAGACTTGTATGAGATCTACTCATACCTTTGTATGAGAGCTACTTGTTTTTATCATTGATGGTTTGCAAACAAAATACATGGTGTACATTTGAAATGTCTATATGTTTTACAGATTTATTTTCTACTTTATTGGATTCTACTTGTAACATTGTGAGTAACTGCAATGAATAAGGGATGGTGACAACCTGATTTAGAAGTGTTTTTGATTGAAATGAAAGCTGGATTTGCCTCTGTTGGTTCTCATTATTTGAGACAGTGCTAATGGATTTGCCCACAATAAATAGATGAGAGGCAATCTTTAGTGATATAAGGAACTATTTGAGTGTATGGTTTTGAATAATGTACTTAGCATTTAATTGATTGAGTTGCCAAAGTATTAATTACGTGCCTTTCCCTTTAATCCACCATTTCATCCTGTAATTAGTCTTTGTCTGAATTTGCTATATTTTTTAAAATATATATTGCTATTCATAGTGGCAGTTTCAGGCAACAAAACACAAAATGCTGGAGAAACCCAGCATCTGTGGAAGGAATGGACAGTTTAAGTTTTGGGTCAGGATCAATCTTCAGACTGATGGAGTCGGGAGGAGAAAGTTGGAAAAGAGTTGGTAGCAGGACAAAGCCTGGCAAGTGATGGGTGGATACAGGGTGACAGGGGTTTGATTGGAAGATGGATGGTTAGTGACAAAGGCTGGTGGTGAAAAGGAGGCAAATGAGTATCAGATTTAGGAAGGAAGAGGATGAGTGGCTATATTTAAGAGGGAGTTAGATGTGGCCCTTGTGGCTAAAGGGATCAGGGGGTACGGAGAGAAGGCAGGTACAGGATACTGAGTTGGATGATCAGCCATGATCATATTGAATGGCGGTGCAGGCTCGAAGGGCCGAATGGCCTACTCCTGCACCTATTTTCTATGTTTCTATGTTTCTATGAGTGAAATGTAAAGCCAGAGGGAAGGCAATAGGTGAGCAAGGGGATGGGGGAAAGGAAAGATAGGATTAAAGGGAAATCAGAGACTCTGAATAGGGATGGGGTTTGAGATGAATGAGAGGAGAAGGGGAAAAGGGCAAGAGTGTTTGGAGTCATGAAAAGGAGTGTGTGGACACTGGGGTGAGGTGTATGGGAAATAGAGGGGGAGGGGGGTAAATGGGGTATATCTTGAAATTGAATAATTCAATAGACAATAGACAATAGGTGCAGGAGTAGACCAATCATCCCTTCAAACCAGCACTGCCCTTCCATGTGATCATGTCTGATCATCCCCAATCAGTACCACTCTCTGTGAGAAAAAAGTGTTTGCTCATCTCCATTTTAAATGGCTTACCCATTATTCTTAAACTGTGGCCCCTGGTTCTGGACACCCCCAACATCGGGAACATGTTTCCTGCCATAATCCACCATTTCATCCTGTAATTAGTCTTTGTCTGAATTTGCTATATATTTTTAATTGAATTGAATTGAATTGAATTGAATCCTTTATTTGTCATACAATTTTTAATATATATTGCTATTCATAGTGGCAGTGACACACTAGTCCAATCCCTTAATGATCTTATATGTTTCAATAAGATATCCTCTCATCCTTCTAAATTCCAGAGTATACAAGCCCAGCCGCTCCATTCGTTCCGCATATGACAGTCCCGCCATCTGGGGAATTAACCCAATGTTCATACTGTTGTGAATTACCGAAATTGAACATGAGGCACTGTTCCCTCAAGCTTTTTTGTGGCCTCACTCTGGCAATGGAGGAGGCCAAGGATAGAACGGCCAGGGAATTGGAAGGAAAATCAAAATGGTTAGCATTTATGAGATCCAGCAGGCCTTGGCAGACAGAGTGCAAGAGTTTGGTGTAGTGATCTACACTGATCACGCCAATGTTAAGATGGCCACATTTGGAGTACAGAATGCAGTAGACAAAGTTTGAAGAGATGCACGTGAACCTCTGAATCATCAGGAAGGGTTTGGCGTCCCAAGATGGGAGAGAGGAGGTGTAGAGACAGAAGTTACATCTCCTGTGGTTGCAGGAAAACGTACTTGGGGAGGGGTTAGGTTGGTTGGGGAGAGATGAGGGAGTGGTGTGATTGGAATGAAGAAAAAGGTGGAAATAGGTAGATGTAACTGGTGGTGGGATCATGTTGAAGACTGCAGCAATGTTGGAGAATTATATATTGGAAGTGGAGGCTAATGGGGTGAAAGGTGAGGACCAGGGAAACTCCATCCTTGTTCCATCTGGGGGAAGGGCAGGAAAGAGCAGAACCACAGGACACAGAGGGGACATGGGTGAGGGTACCATATATCACAGCACGGTGGGGGGGGGGGGGGGGGGGGACCAGTTTCCACCAGAACAGGAAGGAAATCACTTTACCTGCCTTCCCAGCTTCAGGTAACAAGTCGGTCTCTCTTATCAGCATTCTCTGTTGCAGGAAACTTTATCGCAGTTTGACGCCATGCATTTTGCAATCTCATCAAAATGTGCCTGGTGAATAAATAATAACAGCTTTATTTGGAAGTTCCCAGATTTACCTTATTGTGTACAAATGCAAATATTTTACATTAAAAATTAACATTGGAGAATATGTCAACTCTATTTAGAGAGCATGAAAATCTATGCTTTTGTCAGTTTGCCACAAAGAGAAGCTCTAACTCTACATTGCAAAAAATAATGGTGTGTATGAAAATGCAGGGAGATTCAATAAATATTCGGTCATTCCACATAATGTGGCATTGACTTTAGACTTTAGAGATACAGCGTAGAAACAGGCCCTTTGGTCCACCAAGTCCGTGCCAACCATTGATCACCCCGTACACTATCCTACACACTAGGGACAATTTACAATTTTACCAAAGCCAATTAATCTATAAACCTGTACGTCTTCGGAGTGTGAAGGAAAACTGGAGCACCTGGAGAAACCCACACAGTCATTGGGAGAATGTGGAAACTCCGTACACTCTACTGCTGCGCCACCGTGCCGCACCTGGAGTTCCCATTTAAGTCTTACTCTTACTCATTCTCTCTTCCTCATGTGCATTCCTTAAACCTACCCTTTGAATTGGCCATGTTTTGACAATTGACCCTTTATTCCTCTTTCTCCACATCCTATCAGATGTTGAACTAAGGGCTTAAGCTGCAGCATTCAAGACATCTCTGGTAAAGCTGCTTTAGTTCAACACAAACTTCCATGTGGAACATTATCTAGGTATGTCTTACCTCCTGTCCACACTCAACCTTCACCATGGTGAGAGCAGAGACATAACTATAGTGGTATCAAGCAACATTTCCAAAAATATTGGTTCAAACTCACCAAGCAACATGGATCCAGAAGGTATTGTTGCTTTTACCAAATGTGTGCAAAAGGGCTGCATTCAGTGGAGAACGGGGATGTACAACTATTATTTTAGTTCAGCTTTCACACACATTTCCCTTTTTCCCTTTAGTTTGACTCAGTTTCCCACCATTGTAGGGCAATTGTAGAAAAAAAACCCTGGGCCTTCTGCATCGTGAAATATTCATCATCATCATCATCGTTCGTGATCATCGAAAGATGTATTTGATAGTTCTCCTGGTGGGTCCTTTAAATGGGGTCTCCAGATGGCTGGCGAGCACATTCCTGGAGCCACAGACTTTATTGTTCCTCCAGCTGGATGCCTGTGAGGGGCATCTTTTAGCCTGGGATCACTGGTGAATGGACAGCCACCACTCCGTGCTTGAGAGAGACAGGGCCAGGTGTCAATGGTATGGGCTCCACTGTTTCTGGAGTCTTTCCCTGCTGCAGCCTTATTCTGCCTTCTCAGCCATTGTGGTTTTCCACTGCTGGCAAGCCCCCATCCTCCACCTGTTTTACCACTGAGGTCTTCTTCTTGGGCTGTGCTTTGTCAGGAACCTCTCCATTGACTTTCTCACCTTGGGCTGACCATGCCAGGAGTGTAGCTCAGAGGGTTTAGGTCTCAAGATCTCATGCACATGCAGGCTTCTTCACCACGACAAGATGGCGACCTCTGAAGAAGAATGAAATAATAGATCTTCTGCTTCATGGAATCAATGGCTGGGCAAGAGTTTGACTCATTACCTTTATACCGGGCACTCTTAATCGCGAAGGACAAATTGACAGGAGCAAAGGATTGGAATTCAACAGTTGCACCTCAATTGGTCTCAATTCTAACTTTTGGAACAACTTGATTAGCAACATTGGGAATATATTTGTAATAAGGATTGCAGAGATCTCTGTCACCTCCTTGAGGACCAGAATGAATAAATACTGACATTCTCAGCAACACTACATTTCCAAGAAAGGGAAATACATTTTTAAGATGTCAGAAAGTGAAATTCATACATACACCCTATGAGTATTGCACAAACAACTTTAAACCATATTTGTACCCAGTCTCCTCTCTTTTGTAAAACATAATGACTGAATTGTAACTGTTGTTCAAATTAAATGAGGACCTTTAAGATTTGCTGCATTGATTTGAGAATCAATGCAGTATTTTTTGAAAATCATTACATCCCTAATTGCCCCATCAATAACAATTTTGCTGGACTTTTGTGAAGCTTCTAATTTATGTGGCACTTGCATTGATACGGACTTTTCGCTTTGTGAATAATTTATCATTCTTTGTGGATTGCAACAGTGGAGAAGACACTCTCATATCGACCCGGGTTCCCCCGCCTTCACCTCGCCTCTTTTAAAAATTAATGCGTAGAGAAACAAATAAAGGGTTTTTCTTGTCAGAATAATTCGAAACCGAAAAATGGTTTATTGTGGATTATTGTGACTGTGTTATGGTACTCCGCAGAAAATGTGAACTTGTGACTCATAACAGTGAAGAAACATAGCAGAATTTTGGTATGGTGACGTTTTGGGTCAAGACCCTTCTTCAGACTGATCTGAAACGTCACTCATTCCTTTTCTCCAGAGATGCTGCCTGTCCCGCTGAGTTACTCCAGCATTTTTTGTCTACCTTTGATTTAAACCAGCATCTGCAGTTCTTTCTCACATGATAATCCTGAAGATATCAGTTTAAATCCTATATTAGTAATATTAAAATGAAGTGAAATTGGGGGATTCAATTAAACTCAGCCATTTCATCACTGACCTTTTATTATGAAAGTAAATATCTTCTTTTCTCATGTGGCTTTAATGTGACTAATTCTAATGGGATAGCTTTCCTGGAGGTTCCCATCTGAAGCGCAGAATCATAGAGTGATGGAAAGATACAAGACACTGATAGGCCCTTCAGCCCATCAATTCTGTGTTGACCATTAATAATTAATTTATACTAACCCAATGCTAAACCATGTTATTCACCTCATAGTCTCATCGATTCCTTCCCAGATTTATCTCTCAGCTATATTACATCAAAGGTGCATGGTAGAGGTGTTTCCCCAAAGAAAAGATTGGAGTTCTAAGGGTCATCTCCAATCGATGATTACTGCCAAGAGACAATTCTGGCATGTTCCTTTGGTTGTTTCTCTGAAAGATACAATATCAAGGAGAAATAACTGTTGTTCCCAAACCAAGAGTCGGTACCCTTTTGCAAATGGAGAATTGTTCCATTTAAAAAAAATAAAACAGAATATGCTGGGTGAATCAGCCACTCAGATAGGCACATGGATATACAGGGAATGGAGTGAATGGGTCATGTGCAGGCAGATGAGATTAGTTAGTCTTTGCATAAATTTAGTACACACATTGTGGAGAACCTGTTCCTATGCTGTGCTTGTTCTATGTTCTATTCAGACAGGAACTGTGGAGAGAGAAACTGACTTAACCTTTCATATTGATGAGCTTTCACCATTATTTCAGATTTACAGCATCTGAATATTTTTTCTTCTTTTCATGTCCTGTCTCTGCTGAACAGCGATTTAAGGTCATAAATAATAAGATGCGAAATTAGGCCATTCGGCCCATCAAGTGTACTCCGTCATTCAATCTATCTCCCCCTTCCTAACCCCATTCTCCTGCCTTCTCCCCATTTACAGTCCATTAACAATCTCCGGTGATGTGAGGCTATGGGTACACAAGCTGCACCACTCTGCCACCCTTCATTTTAAAATAATTAGTTTGGTAAATGTACGTTGTACCGACTTCAGTAAAAAAAATATCCTTAGGAATGAAAATCCAAACTGTAAACAGTTTTCCAGATCCCAGGTGGGTGGAATTAACTAATTGAACTAAACTAAATTACTTTGTTATAGCTCTCTAGCACCTGCAAATGCTCGACACGACACATTATCTGCATAGTTTTTCTTGTCATCTGTGCTCTGGTATCCTGCAGTCTTGCGAGCGAAGGCATTGATAGCGCAGACTAAATTGTTCGATGTTTGCGGCAAATCAGGAATCTAAGCAAAGTTCAAACAGAACTTCACCACAGTTTGTATTAGCAGGCTCTCGACTTTCATTAATTTCTGTGAAATCTGTGCTCCTGAATCATCCCTGGGAGTGAAATAGTCTCAGCGGGGAACCGCTCTTTTGTTACTTGTCGGTGAAGATCCAGAAATAATTTGTTCTTGTTCAAGGAAATGTAGGTCATTTCTTATACGGCAAAACACCAAAGCGAACGGCATGAATTGGTGGCGGCTGCCTTCAGTGTTGGAAGATCAATAAAAAAAACAAATCAATGACTGGCCTAAAGAAATATGCTGCAATTAAAAGAAAAGTCTGGCTCCCGAGGTACTTTGCTGAGATTAGAGACTGAACCAGGTATTCTCTAATCTTCAGGGTCATTATTATGCAGATCTAGTGACAGCAATGGTTTTGTGGGAGGACTTTGTATCTGCACTGTAATGCTACAAGTGAGTGGGAATCTGTTGCAGTGTGTGTGTCAGAGATGATCAAATGTTGTTACAAAAGCCTATAAAATGGTGGTTTCTATTCTCAATTAAAACAAGCAGTTAGAGTGAACAAAAGGATACATGGTAATTACCAATTGGATATCAGACTTATCCCCAGGTGAGCCAAGGCTCGGTTTTACTAGTAACGCTTAGAGTTCACTATTAAAACTATTGCAGCTGCTGGGATGATCAGAGCAGTCCTGTGGACACCGTTTGATGTATATTTTGTGGAAATTTAAGTAGAGCAGATTGCAACTTTGTTTACATTTTTTTCTTAAAAATTGTTCAAGCGCTTTTGATTGCAACATGCGCCTTAATGTAGTTCAACAAAGAAACTGACAAGTTACTAAAGAACTTTGGCATGACCAAGATCTGACCATCTTTAATTTCTCTTGAGAACATCTCGATCAAACTAACTCTTTGAACCGCTACAGTAATTCGAGTGAAGATGCTCCTGCTGAGCTGTTAGGCAGGGAGTCTGGAATTTGAAACCAGGGATAATGAAGGACCTGTGATATATTCACATGTCTGGATGGTTTGCGATTTAGAACGGACTCTGTAGATGGTGGTGTTCCCATGCGCCTGTCGTCCTTTTCTTTATGGTGGTAGATATCGCAGGATTGAGAGGGACTGATGGATTGAGAGTTGCAGTGTTGGTTTTAGTGCAGTCATAAAGAGGCAGAGGTCTGGTCTGTCTAGGGAGTCTAGTCCATTGGATAATCTCCTATGGTCTGCGCCTACCATATTATACTGCTGAACACCTTATAAAGAAGGTTCAGTCAGTCCATTGCGTTAAATGTAAATCAAAAACACGGAATGGACATGAACCTCACCGTAACCTCACAGCAACTTCACTGTAACATCACCGTATCTCCACCGTAACTTCACCACCCTCATCAGTGCAGAGGTAACTAAACCAAGTTTGGAAATTACTTTTAAAATGATTAAAAAACCACATGTACTTTCATGGTAATATAGGACCCTCCAAGACCTCCAACATCGCCTCAAGAAGACTTGCTGGTCTGTCAGCTTGACGTGATCCTGAACCCTCATCAATCAGCAACCAATAGCTCGTCTCATGCCAGCAGAACACACCATTTCATGACCACCAACCATCCTACTTTGCAAATATTAAGTCTCCCCCAACACCTAACATCTACAACTGGACAGCAGCCAAACTCTTCTGCCCATAGGATGGTCCCAACACTTTATGATCAGTTTTTCCCTCCATTCCTGGGCTTCCCTCTCTCCACCACCAGCTCCATGTTTCCATTAACTCCCTTTCACCATTCCTGGTCCTGAACCTTGGCCGGTGCAAAGGGTATGACATATATGTTCAGTCATATGGCTCCAAGAGTCTGTTATCTGAAGGATTAGGATCTGGCTCACCGGTATTTGTTTCCTATGCTTCCTTGTAATTCACCAGGGAGCTCTTTCCTATGTTCCATTTTCACACACCAGGCTCTACTTCTAATGCCCCCCCATGAAACACACTGGATCCCTGTTTCCTGCACTTCATTTAACCTCACTGGACCCCTGCTTTCCCCACTTGTTTTGCATGCACTAGGGCCCCGGCTTCTTGCTCTATTTAAGTGCATTGGATTCTGTTCCCTTGCACCAGGACCACATTCCCCATGCTCCCCTTAAAGTCACCTGGTTTCACTGGAAGATTTGTTAAGCTATTGTGTAACAACTAAAAAAATAGTGAATTTCAGTGTGTAGGGGCATTAACAACACTTTGTAAAAACTGTAGGAGGGAGCAGATGCTGCTTTAAACCGAAGATAGACACAAAAAGCTGAAGTAACTCAGCGGGACAGGCGGCATCTCTGGAGAAAAGGAATGGATGACGTCATCTGTTCCTTGTCTCCAGAGATGCTGCTCGTCCCGCTGAGTGACTCCAGCTTTTTGTGTCTATCTCTGTAAAATCTATTTGTCCGGCCCCATCAAATTCCTGAGAGTGCCAGATCGTTGAAGTTTATTTCATTAAACACCCTAGCTGTGGGTCCACAAAGAGGCAAGGATCCTGCTGTGAACCATCTGACTAACACATCTTCTGAACTTCTTTTCAGGGATACTTGAATCTGCCATATAGTCAGCTTAAATTCCACATCTTTCACGTAGATAATTTCGTTTATCTTTCTTGATCAATAACATGAATTAGAATAATGCATGAATGTGCAAAATACATTTTTTTCATCCATAACATTTCTGATTTAATGAAGGCCTTCAAAGGAGATAAAAACAACTTTAAGTTGCTTTTTCAATTTGCTACCTGTGAATGACCCAATTTGAAATGACTGATAACTTTAAAAAAAAAAGGCTATTTCCATGTTTGGTTGCAATTGGTTGTAAATTTAAAAGAGAAATTGCTGAAAATCATGTTATTATTCTTTCCTAAAGGTTCCATCTGAATTAGACTCCCAATTAGTAGAAACTCTCTTGCCTTAAAAAAAAGATATCCCAGAAATTTGAATTGCGCAGAACTTAATTTTTACTTTTATATTCTACATGGTTACGCCGTTGTTAATGGAATTATTGTCAAAGTGCGAGAGCAATTCAGGAGAAACTTAATCCTGCCATGTTACTTATGTGAGGCAAGGAAAATCACAATGTGGTGCAAACTGACACAGTTCACTTTTAAAAAGAATAAGAAATGAGCTGTATGTGTCATTTGGAGTGATCCCATTTTTGATTTAAATGTTTGCAAGTACATATACCTTTTGAGAGACCTGTAAACAAAACCATCCAAGCTGAGCTACTGCCTTCCAGGCAAAGTTCAGACTGCCCTTAGAGATGAACATAAGACATTGATTACTAAGGGTAATGGAACAAGTGTTTAATAATATGAAGAGCACCATGTCAGATATTTGGATCACTGGCTTTGTACAATTGGTCATCTGCAATAGGCCATCTGCATAAAGAATTGCATTTCTTGAACCTTAATTAATAAACAGGAAAAATGAATCAAATGGGGTTACGATAATGACTCAAATTTATCTGGAATTATTTTATCTCAATGGTAAATAATATGGTTTAATGAGCCGTAGTCTAAAAAGTGTGGCGGCATTTTTTCTCTGGGTGCTGTACAATTATTGGGTTTTCAACTATCTACAAAAACTATAATTTATGGAAGCTTACTGTTCATGTTCACTGCTCTGCTTCCTGTATAAGAAAAGTGACTACACCTCCTAAACCTTCTAAAACATGCAACATGTAATCTTGTTATCGTAAAGGCATCCCAGTAATAGTCATTATTTTTGCCTCATCTGCCCGTGTTTGTGCGGAGATGGGCTTGAAAGCTTCTTTAAAGGTCTCTTGAATATGTGCTGTGGTGTGGGCCATGGTATACAATGCCTGAGGGATGTACACTGTGAGATTCCATTGCACATGCAGGCCAAAACATTGTGTTCAGTGGATTAGGGCTTCCACATTTAACAGTTGGCTTGCAGTGCACATTATTGGTGTGTGCGTGTGGTGTCTGTGTTTATTGGCTTGTGTGTGTGTGTGTGTGTGTGTGTGCTATGTGCATTTATTGGTATGACCATGTGTATTGGTGTATTGGTGTCCCTGTACATGTGGTTTGTGCATCTATTAGTGTGTACATGTTGACTGCATTTATTGGTGTGTGTTTATTGCTGTATGTATATATTGGTGTGTATGGATATTGGTGTGTATATGGTATGTGTGTATTTTGGTGTGCGTGTGTGGTGTCTGTTTTATTTATGAGTGTGCATTATCTGCGTTCATTGATGCATGGGTGTGGTCTGCATTTATTGGTATGTGTGTGTGTGTAAGCTTTTATTGGGGTGTGTTTATTGGGTCTGTGCTTAAGTGTTGCGTGCGTTTAGTGGTGTGTGTGTGTGTGTGTGGTGTGTCCATTTAGTGGTATGTGTCATGTTTGCATTTATTGGTCTCTCTGGTGTGTGCTATTGTTATGTGTGGTGTGCGCAATTATTAATGTGTGTGTAGTCTGTATTTATGGATGTGTGTGTGTTTATTGGTGTACACATGTATCGATGTGTACATTTGATTAGTGTGTGTTGAGTGTATTTATCGGGGTGTGGTGTGAATCTGCCTTGGTGTGTGTGTGTGACCTTTCATTAGTGTGTGCTTATCGTATATATGCTTTTATTAGCCAGTGTAGTGTGTGTATATTGCTATGTGTGATTATTGGTGTGTGCATGCGTGAGGAGCAATGGATGCAGAGGATATGGGATTGGGACATCACTGATGTTTGGAGGGTGGGGAATTGGAGAGAGAACGTGGAGGGCAAGACATTAACTGGGCTGGAGTAGGGAGTGAAATTGTGTCTTGGATGGAGATGTCCATTGTGAATCGGGGGTGGGGATGTTCCTGGAGTTTGGGAGATGTTTATTGCAGAGTGGTGGCATGGGGCGGTGCAACAGCATAGCAGTAAAGCTGCTGCCTCATAACGCCAGAGACCCAAATGATCCTGACTACAGGTGCTGTCTGTGCGGAGTTTGTACGTTCTCCCTGTGACCGCGTGGGCTTTCATTGGGTGCTCCGGTTTCCTTCCACATTCCAAAGAAGTGCAAGTGTGGAGGTTGATTGACTTCTGTAAATTGTCCCATGTGCAGCATGCAAAAGTGGGATAACGTGGAACTAGAGCGTGGGTGATCAGTGGTCGGTGTGGACCCAGTTGGCCAAAGTACCTGTTTCCATGATGTATCTCTAAACTAAACTAAGTGAGGGTATTTTGCTAAGCCTTTCGCAATTCCGCAGGTCACCCAGGCCAGCGCTCAATAGTAAAACAACCTTGTCCAAGGAATACTCAGCCACCATGTCACTGGGGTCAAGTTCCCTGAAGCGCTCTAAGGAATGTGGCCAGAAATAAGAGGTGGAAATTGTGTTGGGATTGCAAGGCTGAGCGAGATTTGAAATACCCATTGAATATTCCAGTGATGCGGAATGACTCAGAAATTGTCATTTTTGTGTTTAACTCCGGGGGGGGAAAAAAATCAATTTTCAGCTCTATAACAATGAGAGGTCTTTTGAAGTATAATTTCAAGCAACTATTAGTTATCTGACTTCCCCTTAAATATTTGTACACTATTCACCTCAGCTGCAATATGTTCTGCAACCTAGCCATTGTCGGAATAAAGAATGATTAGTTGTGATATAAAAATAACACTTTTTTGAACCTTTGCTTACTACTGTCACACAAATTAAAGTACAGAATTCTTGTTGCTCTCTGATGTGATTTATCCTGGCTGCACACTCATCAAAACGATGTTAGCTGATGCAGTGCACAGAGATGGTACAAATTGGAGCATTTGAGTAGGGAGATACAGAGGGCCAGTGGCGTAAGACTAAGCGGGATGGGACAGGGGAGTGAGAAGTTGGGAATTGAGGAAGGGGGTGGCAGGGACAGGCTGGGTGGAAAGGAGCTAAGAGGCTGGTCATATGTTCAGCGGTTGGGTGGGATGTAGCACAGCAAGGTGAGGGAGAGGCCAGCTGGGGTGGACAGGGTGGGCTATGGAGAGGATTGGTTTGGGCAAGGGGAAGGAAGAGCTTGGTGGGATGGACATGGATGGAAGAGGTTGGGCCGGGGAGTGTGTGGCATGAGGAGGGGAATGATAGATAGGGCAGTGGGAGGGAGAAGCAGGGTGAGGTATGGAGGCGGATTGAGATGATGGGAAGGGAAGGACCAGGGATGGAGCAGCAGCCAAATGTAAAGGGAGTGACTTTTTTTCTCAAAATGGATATGAGGATATTATTTGAGACATAAGAAACTGTAAATATTGGAATCATGTGCAATATACAAAGTGCTGGAGGAAGTCAGCAGGGCAGACAGCATCTGGGAAGGGAATGGACAAATGATATTTTGGGTCAGGACACTTTTTCAGACTCAAGACAAGCAACGTCTCAGATTGGGTTACATCTATAGCTCCCAGAAAGTGGCAGAACTGAGCCCTGATCATTAGAAGAGGTTGGAGTACCACACAGCATCTCAAACATAAAATACATGCGTACGTTCGATGGGAGTCAGAATTACATATAGTGGGAGAATTGCTCTTACGGCATTAGAGGATTGAAATAATATCATTCTCTTTTATTTTATTGAATGCAAATGCGATGTAAACTCCCAATTGTCTCATTTCTCTCATGGTTCTCAAGTGTATGACTCTGATTGCTTGTTGATGTAGACTATAATTCAATTTTGCTCCATTACTGATTTTGTGAAATATTTTGAGTCTTCATCACCAGGCAGGGTAATATATGGGGATTTCATCAAACACAGTGGATTGACTTATTTTGATTAAAAAATAATTACGGGTGAACCTTTGCTTCCTTGGCAAATGTTTTGCAAACTAGTAATGAACTATTAATGAACATTATCAAAGTGAGTAAGCTTCTTGTCAAATCATTTGCATCCATTCATGTTGTTCATCTCATTCATCATGTCGAGTGGTGTTAATCCTTTGATTTGGGAATCTGCATCAGAGTCCCTCTCTGTGTCATTTCAATTTTCTATCCAAGCTCTACTCTGATCTCTGCCTTTGGTCTCTTATCCTGTTCCAACAAATCCAATATAAAACACAATCTGAATAGGTCCCAACCCGAAACGCACATTTCCTCACAGATGCTTCTTGATTTTAGCTTAGTTTAATTTAGAGATACACGGGGAAACAGGCCCTGCGGCCCACCAAGTCCATGCCATTTAATCCAAGTCAAGAGTCAAGTCAAAAGTGTTTTATTGTCATATGTCACGGATGGGACAATGACATTCTTACTTGCTGCAGCACAACAGAATATGTGAATATGTAAACATAGTACATAACAGGGGGAGAAAAAAAAGTTCAATAAATTACAAATATAGTGCAGTAATAATATAGTCTTTTGCAGTTCAGAGCTCAGAGCTTATTTGTTGTTGTGTTTAATAGCCTGATGGTTGTAGGGAAGTAGCTATTCCTGAACCTGGACGTTACAGTTTTCAGGCTCCTGTACCTTCTTCCTGATGGCAAATCCAATTAATCTACAAACCTGTATATCTTTGGAATGCTGGAGGAAACCGGAGCACCCAGGGAAAACCCACGTGGTCACAGGGAGAACGTACAAACTCCATACAGATAGCAACTGTAGTCGGGATCAAACCCAGGTCATTGGCGCTGTAAGGCAGCAACTCTACCAGCTGCGCCACAGGGCCGCCCTTACATGTAATTCCTCCTGCAGTTTGCCTTTTAAATCCATTGTAAGCTTGAGGAACAACAATTCACTACCTGATGTTGGCACCTAACAACCCTGCAAGCTCAACATTACAATCAACACCAGATACATTTTCTTTCATGGTCAGTGTCAGAACTGAACAGCTCAAAGGTAAGGTCATCAACCTATAATGTTAACTTTGTTTTTTTCCCATTGAAAAAAGATGATGCCTCATCCTCTGGGTATTTCTGGAGTTCTGTTTCTCATCAGTTTTCTAGCAACTGCAGTGCTCTGCAGCTTGCACTTCCAGCATTTTTCTCTCTCAGTTCTTATTCATCCTCTGTTTACACCTCCGCCAGATGGTTCAGCACTGATTAACAAACCCCCTTCACATTCTCTTGACTGACATCAGTGTAATATTTGTCATCTAGATTATTTTGCTCTCCACCCTATCTGAGAAATTCCCTTTATTCTCTCCACCCTTCTCACTTCCCTCTAACTTAAAAACCACCTTGTTCCTCATTCTGATGAAAACTCATCCGTTTTAAAAACTACCTCTGATATTCTCTTTATAGATTCCGAGTACCTCCAATATTTTCCATTTTGTTAGTCATGCAGTCATACAGCACGGAAGATAAGATACGATATGATAGAAATTAAGATACGGTATACCATAAGATCACGTGCTAGTTGAATTAGGCCATTCAGCCCATCAAGTCCACCATTCAATCATGACTGATCTATCTCTCCTTCCTAACACTATTCTCGTGCCTTCTCCCTGTAACCTCTGACATCCATACTAATCAAGAATCTATCTATTTCTGCCTTAAATATATCCACTGACTTTGCCTCCACAGCCTACTGTGGTAAAGAATTCCACAGATTCACCACCTTCTGACCAAAGACATTTATTTTCATCTCCTTCCTAAAATAATGTCCTTTAATTCTGAGGCCATGACCTCCAGTCCTAGACTCTCCTACTAGTGTAAACTAGTGGAATCTTCTCCACATCCACTCTATCCAAGCCTTTCACTATTCGTTACATTTCAATGAGGTCCCCCCTCATACTTCTAAACTCCAGCGAAGATAGGCCCATTGCCATCAAACGCTCATCATATGTTAACCTACTAATTCCTGGAATCTTTGGCCCTTGCCCATGCTAACCAAGATGCCCCATCTACGCTAGTCCTACATGTCCGCATTTGACCCAATTTCCCTCCAAACAAGGTTTAACAAGGTCTGAAGAAGGGTTTCGGCCCGAAACGTTGCCTATTTCCTTCGCTCCATAGATGCTGCTGCACCCGCTGAGTTTCTCCAGCACATAGAAACATAGAAAATAGGTGCAGGAGTAGGCCATTCGGCCCTTCGAGCCTGCACCGCCATTCAATATGATCATGGCTGATCATCCAACTCAGTATCCTGCACCTGCCTTCTCTCCATACCCCCTGATCCCTTTAGCCACAAGGGCCACATCTAACTCCCTCTTAAATATAGCCAATGAACTGGCCTCAACTACCTTCTGTGGCAGAGAATTCCACAGATTCATCACTCTCTGTGTATTTGTCTACCTTCGATTTTCCAGCATCTGCAGTTCCTTCTTAAACAAAAAGGTCTAACATTTTCTCTGAAAGGTTTCACCTCAAAAAATGCAGCACTATGAGCCTAAATATCAATTTTGTTTATGCCCTTAAATTTAAGGTCACCATTCAATGTCTTCTTCTGTTTTTGTTTATATTATTGAATTCTGAAGAGTTTGATTATTCTGGAACTTCATAGTTATGGGCCCGTCCCACTTGGCGATTTTTTAGGCAACTGCCGGTGACTGTCAAAGTCGTAGCAGGTTGCCGAAAAACTGGCGACAACCTACGTCCTCATGGCGACAACCTACGACAGCACCCACATCAAGAGAAGTCAAGCTACCTCATTGACGTCAAACCCACTGTCGCCGAAAAATGTTCAACATGTTTTCAACATGTTGAAAATTTAGCGCCGACCAGAAAGAGGCTCCGACTTTTTGTGCGATTGAGAAGAGTACTCCCAGTGAACATGTGGCGACAAACTAGTCGCCTAAAAAATCGCCTGTGGGACAGGCCCATTAGACCAGAGCAGTCTACCCATTCGAAGATGTGCAGTTCAGTTTGGGAAAAGCCTTCTTCATTGATTAGTAAAGATGGTGGAGGAGAGTGGTTGTATCTTTTTTGCTTTGGTGGCGTTTTGTAACAAGCTACTTCATTTCAAGCTGCTCACTTAACTCATTCACGATATAAATTATTTCTCCTTTAAGATCTTGACACTAAAGATATAATCAGGAAACAAATTAATTCCTTTGAGCAAATTAATGAGTTGATAATAATGGGGTGCCATTCTCATTGAAATTCACTTTAAACTTTTCAGCCAAATGAATAAACGTTATTTTCATTTATACTGCCTTGTTTCACAGATGCCTTTGCCAGTATAATTCATTCATTTAATTAATTTTATTTGGGGTTGTTAATGAACATTTAAAATAATTTTGGCACTTAGCAGCTTGTAATTTTATTTCTCCAGATGATATTTGAGCAGTATTTTACAGGATTATTGGAAACAGAATAGGTCGAGTCTATCTAACTTTCTTCTCCAAACCTGATTGCCAATACTCTATTGCAGCTGTACCAAATGACAATCTTGTTAATCATACTCTCCACCAATTAGTCTGCAACATCCTAGAAATTATTGGGGAGGGGAAATCCCCCAGTTTAGGAATTTATGATTTAAAGTCATTGCTTATTTCCAAGCATGTGATATTGCCCCACACTTTGTGTCTCGAATTACAAATTGCAAATTACCATTAGGTGACACCATACACTCTGCCTCCGAGCAGTCATAATTTTCAAATAAGTAAGAACCTCTTTACTGCTTAAAACAAAAGTCTAAAAAGATACCCCAACTTGGTATAAAGAAGATGATTCATCCTTCATAGCAACTCAAATAATCAATCAATTCTGTGAGGATTGGCTAGATTGGATAGCTATCTGGGTCCAAATGTAGGAGTGTGGTATAGCCAGGAGACATAAAACAATATTTATGGTTTTGTAACATTTATGAGTAATGTTTTAAATATGTCTGAAGAAGGGTCCTGACCTGAAGTGTCACCTCTTCATTTTCTCCAGAGGTGCTGCCTGACCTGCTGAGTTACTCCAGCACTTTGTGCCTATCTTTGTGTAATATTGTTTATTGATAAGATTGTTGGACATGAACGAAACACATTGGTTCCTCTAGTCTACGGGTTGTGCTGTAAAAGCAGTTATTTCTTGTATTTTATCCTTCTCGCCTTCCACTAGTCACTAGTTTCAAGAGACCTCTTAAGTCCTTTTGGTTTGCCCTTGCATCTCGTCCCGCTGCCTTGAAGCAAGTCAGGGTCATAATATTCAAAAATGGATGGCCTGTATAAAGCAGATTCATCACCATCTCCTCATGTCTCTTTTAAAAACTGGAAGTGAAAAGGTTTTAGTTGCCAGTTACTGAAACAGATATATTTTTAATTTAACCTCTATGATCCACATATTTCTATGATTTAAGACCTAGGCTTTGGCTTGACCTTTCCACAAATGCCCCACCAGAGGCAACACACCAAATCAGATGTCAGATAGGTGCAAGTATGGACTCTCAAGCCTATAAAAAAACGTGGTGGGAAACAAAGTAGTGGGTTCAGTTTCTTTTAATTGTAATTAGATATTAGAACCTGATGAAATATTGGAACCTTTCATGAGTCATGGTCATAGAGACAGGCCCAGCTTGGAAACAGGCTCTTCGGCCCATTGAGACTTGGTCAACCATCATCCATCCATTAACACTGATCCTTTTAAACATTTTATCAGATGTTCTCATAAACTGACCCCAGATTTCACCATTCGCCTACCCACAAGGGGGTAGGCAAGTGATAGAACGACCCACAAGGTGAGGGGGAACAATGTACAATGGAGGATCTGGCATGGGGAACCGCTGTGGGGGAGGGTGAAGAACAAAGGAGGAGCCGGCGTACTTTGTAACATTGTCAGCACCGTAGGAGGCCGCTATTTGCATACATTGGGTATGCAAGCAAAGAATCTCATTGTGACAATAAAGTATTCCATTCCAATCTACAGTGCCTAATTAACCTAGCAACCCATACATTTTAGAGAGGTAGGGGAAAATTGAAGCATGCAGAGAGGTATAGAGGGAACATGAAAACTCCATCTGGATTAAACCCAGGTCTCTGGTATTGTGAAGCAGCAGCTCGACTAGATGTCCCACTGTGCCAGCCAGTTAATGAATATATTGTAGTATCCCGTGACCATTGATTAAGAATTAATACCTCAGTTAGATTCTTCTGAAATAATGCTGCAAAAAGATGGGGTTAGTTTTTTCACTATCTTTCCGTGTACCATGCAACAACAGCTGACTGCGCATATGCAGTGTGTGTATACATATATATATATATATATATATATATAATATATATATGTGTGTATATGGACACACACTGAACTTTTTTTCTCGCGTTTATTATATTGTTTACAGTGTGCTATGTTTGCACGTTTTGTTCTGCTGCTGCAAGTAAGGATTTCATTGCTCTATCTAAGACATGTGACAATAAAACAATCTTGACTCTCTCTTGTGCAGTGAGCTATCTGCAGTTTGACTCCGTGACAAAGCATGGCCAGAGATTGAATAGCCACCAGAAATTTAAATTGATATTTAGGCTCAGTGTGCTGTGTTTTTTTGAGGTGCCTCACCTCTCTGAGAAATGAGTGCTGAAGAGTCTATGCATTCACATCCCTGAGACACAAGGTATGATTCTGTTTCAGGGGTGTGAATGTTTAGACTCTACAACAATATTCAAAGTAGTGTAGCGTGTACTTGTACTAATTCTCACTGGGCAGGTAGAGTAGAGCTAATAGGACTTGATGTTTCAATATCTGTAATAAGTCGGCACTCTTGCTATTTGCAGTGGGATTGGAGTGGTGAAAGGTAGGATAGGTACGTCATCGGGGTCATCAGGTGGGCACCCTCCTTCTTTGACGTTTCATTGATAAGCCCACAACATCTCCAGAGGGCTCAACGGTGATACCTACACCCCCCTTAATTCCATACCGTCCTGTCTTCATCTTGCAGCCCAATTGTTGTCTCTCCTTTTGATCCAAATCCAATTGCTGCTTTTTTTCTGCAGAATTTGATAATGACTTGATTGCTTGTTGGAGGGAGCGACCCCTCACTCCCATTTTCTTTAATAGCCTGGTCATAGAGGTGATGTGGTCATTCACTCAATGGTGCTGGTTGATCCTGCAGTAACTGGCTGTTACTTATAACAAGTAGTGAATCAGTGATTGCTTCCCACAGTAGAAATAAATTATTGATTTCATAAAAGGCATTAAGAATTCTGAAAATTGTTTTCCAAATGCAAAACTTTGTTTGTGATTTGGTTCTCAATAAAAATAACAAAAACGTGTATTTATCTAGATCACATGACAGGACCTATATTAAGCATCTGAAGGCACCTTACTAAATTGAATTATTTCCACTGCAGAGTGAAAGAGCAACTATTTCTGTAAAAAAAATCTTTATTATTGTTGGCTTATGATCAAGTACCAATTTATAATATTCGGAAATAGTCACATTTTTGATCCTTGTTTTGAAACAAGTGCTCTGGTCACATGAAGTCTTTGCACTAAATACATTAATACACGCCTTCAGTAAAATATCAGAATTGAGGCAGTGAATACACTTGTGCTCTCTGGCTCCAAAGCCAGTCATCTCTCCATCCATTAATAGTATACATGATTAAATTAATCTGGTTGCATAAAATCAGTGCGACCTTTGTATTCTGGAAGGTATGGGTTGTTCTTGTGCTGTTTTCTTCTTTGTGATTGCTAATGGTGTTGCCCAAGGCAGGTTTAATTATTCAGTAAGGCCTTGTTCAAGCGCTTTTACTTGATCTTTCATGTCAGCCTCCTTTGATAAAGTAGGACGAGTTGTGGTATCTTCATCATGCATTCTCCATATTCTTGTCCAAGTTACTGCAGTAATTCATAACAATCGAGAAACAATTGTGTGATTTTTGGTATTTGGCGTTATTCTTGTTTTGTCCCGTCTGTTCTTTGTTGTGTACGAATAGAAAACACTGTCTGTTCTTCTGAAATGTAGTAATCATTCAAATCAATTCCATTTTTATTTATTTTTTATTGCATCTTGCAGGTTAAATGATTTTAACATTAATTTTATGGCGCACCTTCTGAAGTGTAGGGATGAATCGTGGACCTATTCTGGGCACTATGTTCTAAATAAGTGATCTATGGAATGATGTGTTGAGTTGCATAGTTTCCATAATCCTGTCAACAACTAGAGAAGAGTCCTGAACTGCCAACTACCGCATTGGAGACCCTCGGACTATCGTTAATCGGACTTTACTGGACTTTATCCTGTGTCTGTACACTGTGGATGGCTCGATTGTAATCTTGTGTAAGTCTTTCCACTGACTGGATAGCAAGCAGCAAAACTGCTTTTCACTGTATCTTGGTACACGTGACAATAAAACTAAACTGACTGGTGTTTTCATCCTTTGGAATGTAATCTAAGCAGTATTGATGCAATTTCTAGTGTGGATAGATGTCTGTGCTGCCATGAATCTTTCCTGCTTAAATTTCATTATCATATCATTGAACTAAAAGGTTGTATAATACACGGATATTAGCTATTACTGTATTTTCAACAATTCTACAGTATTCCTGTTCCAAAGTCATTTAGGATATGGTTATCTCAGCAGTTCTTGAGATGGGCTAACAGAGCATGCATTAGCATTGCGAATAGGGACATATATAGTACATTTGTAAGATGACATCCAACTGTGGTATAGTTAATGACAAGAAAGCTCTGATGATATTCATCATGGTAAATTTGAACAGAAAGTAGTTGTAAGCCCTGCTGCATAGTTGCTGAAACAAACACACAGATAGCCCATTAAGTTACCACTGGGTCAGAATTTAATTCCATCTATTTAACTCACATGATGGTAACTGAATGGTTTTTAGTGTGTTGATAAGTCCCTTATTGAAAAGCAATATTAGGACCTTAATGAATATGGTTGGCATGGAAACGGTGAAGGTCACAGACATGCTGTATCATTCCATGTATGTGATTTTACATCCACATATGTCACTTGAAATTTCCAAAGCAGTAAATATAATGATCAATTATGGAAAGGGTGGAAATTTTATGGAAAGTTGAATGGGCAGTGATGCTAATAGATGAAAGAAAATTGTTCCATGATATATAGCCAGCTGTTTCCACAGCCAGGATCCATTCTAAATGTAATACATTAGGAGGAACAATAATTGGTTAGCTAAAGTCATTTAGTCAATTAGATGAAAATCTGGACCGTGCCAAGGAATAATAGACAAAATTAACTTCTAATGGAAGGCAGCTGTAAAATATAATATGTGTTATCGTCATCAATAACTTGCTGAGTGTTTGTGAATTCTTTGCACACCCCTCTCCAACATTCATATTCAGAATCATTACTGTATGCATTTAATCATGTGTGAATCCGTTTAATCGTTCTGCCTTGACCTAGAAAACCTTACGTGATGGAATTTGATAAAAAAAACCTGGAGATTTATGAGCGCCCACTGCACTGCTACAGTTGCTTGGCACATGTGCCTTGAGCGACCGATTGTATTGGATCTGACAAAATTGTCTTCCCTATTTTATGCACCATGCTGGCATTAGTTGTCCAAGTATTGGTGGTTACCCTGCACCAAGACCTGCTGATTTTGGTGCTTAATGTGCAAAATGAATGCGCTCAGCAGCAATAAAGTACTTGTTTTATTTTAGTCAAAATTAACTAGCGTTGCAATCTGAACGCTTTGAGGCCAACGGGTCTAATTAAATACTTTGAATGAATGGCAAGCAGTTACAACAATTACGCAAAATGAGTTACAAAAGTGCTGGAAATAGCATTTTCTGTATTTTAGTCTAAAATTTAGAACCTAGAAAATGGACCAGTGGAGCACAGAAACAGGGCCTACTGCCCGCTATTTCTGTGCTGCACATGATGCCAAGATAAATCAATCTCATCTGCCTGCACATGATCCATTTCATAAGGTCAAAAGTGATGGGAGCAGAATTTGGCCATTTGTCCCAATAAAGTCTACTCTGCCGTCAATCATGGCTGACCTATCTCTCCCTCCTAACCCCATTCTCCTGCCCTCTCCCCATAACCCCATGATACCCGTACTAATCAATCTATCTATCTCCGGCTTAAAAATATCCATTGACAGCCTTCACAGCCTTTTGTGGCAAAGAATTCCACAGGTTCACCACCCTCTGACTAAAGAAATTCCTCCTGATCTCCTTCCTAAAGGTACGTCCTTTAATGCTGAGGCTATGACCTCTGGTCCTAGACTCTCCCACAAGTGGATACATCCTCTCCACATCCACTCTATCCAAGCCTTTCATGTCCTTCTATTCCCTGCATATGTATGTGCCTGTCGAAAAGCCTCTTTATTGCCACTATCATATCTATTTTAGTTTCAGATTCCCAGCACTTGCTCTTTGACTGCTGGTAAACACAACTGATGTCATGGGTGTCAGCTTTAGTTTGATGAGTATCACTCTCACCATTGAGTCTGGAGGTTATTCTTTAAAACCTGCTCTATATACTTAAGCATGTTGTTAGTGTTCACACTGCAGAGAAGTATTAAAGGAGAGCTGCACAGCTGCAATTGCATGTTTTGAGTAGATATAAAACCAAGACCAGGGGCCACAGTTTAAGAATAAGGAGTAGCCATTTAGAACGGAGATAAGGAAACACTTTTTCCCACAGAGAGTTGTGATTCTGGATACTTTCAAGAGAGAGCTAGATAGGGCTCTTAAAGATAGCGGAGTCAGGGGATATGGGGAAAAGGCAGGAACGGGGTGCTGATTGGGGATGATCAGCCATGATCACATTGAAGGGCGGTGCTGGCTCGAAGGGCCGAGTGGCCTACTCCTGCACCTATTGTCTATTGACTAAGACTGTGCTCATGGATGTTCGCATGATATATTTTAATGGATGTTTAAGAGTTTTCCTGAGTTCCTAGCCATCATTTAGCTCTTAACATATATCACTCAGACTTCTGAATTGGCCATTTATTGATGCTTGCAAATTTTCCTACATTGTAACAACGAGTACTTTTCAAATAATGTATTTTATAAATGTGCATTGTTGTTTAACACTGCAACCTCAAAGCCTCCCCCATCTCGCAATATGCTTTTAGTGTCCAGGTTGTCAGTCAGTAAAGACACAAGTTCAAATGCTCTGCACATCAGCTCTTGTGAATGTATTTTTAAATTCATGGTAGGATGGTTTGCTATCATGTTTGGCTGAGGCATTCAAAGATGTGGCTGCAAACAGATTACCAACCTATATCTTCTTAATGTCCTAGGTCTCTAATGCCACTAGCTTCAAGAGTAAGTCAGGTGCTGGGTATCTACAGGAAGTTTACCTTCATCTTATTCTCTCATCATCAAGATACAAGTTATTAATGTGACTGACCTGCCAGAGTCAGTGAAGCTTCAGCAAATCTCTGACAACATGGTACAATCCATGGAATATCTAAGGCAGCCTATTTGCTTTGGCCTTAGATATTCACATCCATGAACCATGGCTTCAGTGTGAATGGACAGGATAGGGTTTGAGGGATATGGCCTAAATGCAGGCAGGTGGGACTAGTGCAGATGGGACGTTGGTCGGTGTGGGCAAGTTGGGCCTATTTCCACACTCTATAACTATGATTTATTTTTTGATCATGAGAAATCCTATTGTGCTCTAGTTCAGACCAGAAGGAGCCAGGAGGGCATCAAGGATGTCAGACCTGTTCCTGTTGTTCCAGGAAAGTGCATCAGTGCCAAGTAGCTATCTGAGAATGAATTAATGTAGATTTATTCCCTGTGTTGGTCTTCTCAGCATTAACCATTGGCAAACTTTGACAGCTGTATCCTCCAAAGCTCATATTGGGACTTTCAAACCGCTCTCCATTACGAAATGCCCCATACAAAGCACATTATCTTCCCTTGCTACCTTTAGTGTGCCATTAACTGTTCAAATGGAAGAGCACTGAGGTATCAGTTGAGGAAGAGGAGAAAGCCAATCTATTGTCAGGAAGATTCCTTGCCTGAATTTGATATCGCATGACTTCATGTGGTCTGGAATTAGTAATGAAGACTCCCAAGGTTGCACTCTGCTGATTGTTTCATGATCACTTTCTTGCCAAAGCTGCAGTGTAATGACTGAAATATGACTGCACGACTGTCAGGTTGCCGCTTGATAGATCTGCAGACAGGGTGCAAGCATTAATAAGAACGACTCTGCCGGATTCAAGTCAAGACAAGTATTTACCACCATGTTCAGTGAGGTATCCAGACACAAGAGCAGTAAGGTACAGCAATGCAAAAACTTGCGTGCAGCAGCATGCAGGCACATAGGCTCAGACAAAGCACAAATTATACTTTACACAAGGTAACAAAAAGGAAAAAAAAGACGTTTGAGAAAAACGCAATTTGGAAATAAGTCTATGGTAGTGCAAGAGGTGTTCCATTGCTGAGGTTGGATTCGGGTCGTGCAGGTTGGTTCAATGAAAAGAGTTGAAAATGGTAGTAGTTGAATCTAATGGTATGGGACTGTGAGCATTTGTACCTCCTGCCCTAACATCTTAGTTTTAAAATGTCTCAAGTCAAGTCAAATTTATTGTCAGAGTTACAGAGGCAATGAAAATCTTGTTGCAGCAGCATAATATGCATATAGACTTGGACAATACACAAACAACATAAATGACACAAATTATACTTAATGCATATATGAATTTTTGGCTATGTGCTTAAATTCCTTTATCACTTTGTCTTTTCCTATCACAGTGGCTGCCCCTATTTTATCTCCATCCTCTTGCACAAACTCCAATTTCTCTCTAACCATCTGAAGCTACACCTTATCATTATGCTCTGGCTTCACTCTCCAATGCCCTTCTACATTTTAAAGCTTAAACACATGTACTCCTAGCCACTATATCAAATGTTGCTTGGGTTATTATGCTGTTATTATAGTGTTTATTATGGCGTTTGCATTTATTCCCGTGCAAACAGGTTTTAGAACGCTCCTTGAAATTGAAATAAAATCTAATTTAAATATATATTTGTTGCATGAAAAATATAATGAGGGGATTAAATAATGTAGTTTAATTAAAGTTACCATGGAAATATACACGCTTAAAATAAACATGTATACGAAAATTACATTTATGAGCGTTCTCGTTAAGTAGGTATACACAATTTGTAAATTTATTTGATTTGAATGTTGAAATGCTTTAGAATACACTATTTCTTAGAAATTTTCTTCTGGAAAAATGTACAGATTATTTTTTAAATCTCCAACTCTAACGCAGCCATCTGACCACAGGGAATGCACTAAGGTTTGAAATTAATGCCAACAACTTTGAGTAAATGTCCTTGTGCTTTGCTCATACTCAAAGTTAAATGGGGAACTGAAATTACTTGAAATTAAAAGGTAGGTCAGATAGGATCATTGGTATGTGAAGGATGGAGAAATTTCCACCAACAATATTGTAGCTTTAATTACACTTGGCAGTAATCATTGAATTGAAAATGTCCATTGCATAGTATTGTAGATCCAAATTCTGGAGTAGAATGGTTGGAGGTCCTTCCAACCATGATTTTGTGATTGCTTTTGATTTATTATTGTCATGTACAGAGATACAGTGGAAACACCCATGGTGTTATCCAGGCAGATCAAACCGTAGATGAGTACAATCAGTATGAAGATGCAACGCGACCTGACCTGCTAAGTTCCTCCAGCACTTTTGCTTCAGATTCCAGCACCTGCAGTTCCTTGTGTCCTTCTGAATACAATTGTTCCATATATGAATGAAAATGGATAATATGCATAATGAGAAGAGAACAGTGTGCAGAATATAGTATTATAGCTAAGAAAGACACCAAGTGTTGGAGTAACTCAGCTGGCCTGGCAGCATCTCTGGAGAAAAAGGATGGATGATGTTTCAGGCAGGGCCTCTTCTTCAGACTGGAGGCTTCTAAAGAAGGGTCCCGACCCCAAAACGTCACCCATCTTTTTTCTCCAGAGATGCTGCCTGACCAGCTAAGTTACTCCAACACTTTGTGTCTATCCTCAGTATAAACCAGCATTTGCATTTGCTTTCTACACAGCTAAAGAGTAAAAAAACAATTATAATAAATGTAAAAATATAACATGTGAATGTTCAGCCTCATCAATGTCTATTGCACAGTCAATAGATTTGTATTGTATATGTTGTCTGGGAATCTTTAAAAGCAGGTCTTTATTCATGGACTGCACAGTACTAGAACTGATTTTTCATTCAACTATTGATAATTCAAATAGTGTCAGTAACACATGGAAAATATAAAGGATGCAACGATTCAGTTCAAAATGTTCATCAATCCTCTTGTGTCTTTGTGCTTAAATTTCCCGCTTCTTAATTTGATTACATTCAAAGCAGGCTCTCTCATAGATGAATCCCTTGTTAAATGGACTTACATATTGATTTTCATGTTTAATTGTTTAAGATTTCCCAAATATAATGATGCTTTAATGCAGGCTTTCAATTCATCAGTTGTAGTATCTCGTGGAATTATTACTGCGCCGCCATGCCGCCTATGTGATCATTAGTGCCAAGGGAAATGACTCGCTCATGAGCTGTCTGGGAATCAAGAACATCAAGGATTTTAACTCACTATTAGCTGGGACTGTTTTTATCCAAATTAGTGATCTATTGCACGGTGGTAAGAGTTGCTGCTTTACAGCTCCGAAGAGCCTGGTTCGATTCTGACTACAGTTGCTGTCTGTACAAGTTTGCATGTTCTCCTTGTGGCAGCGTGGGTTTTCCTTGGGAGCTCCGATTTTCTCCCACATTCCAAAGACGTGCAGGATTGTAGGTTAATATGCTTTGGTGAAAAAATGTAAATTGTCCCCAGTGTGTGAAGGATAACGCTAGTGCATGGGTATCAGTGGTTGGCGTGGACTCAGTGGACCGAAGGGCCTATTTCCGTGCTGTTTCACTAAACTAAACTATCAGGCAGCATCTGTGAGGAAAATGTACATATTGGATCGGGATCATTTTAGACTGATTTACTGTATATTGGATTTGTTGGAACAGGATAAGACACCAAAGGCAGGGAGATCAGAGTAGAAATTAGATAGGAAATTGAAATGACACAGAGAGGAAATCTGATTTCGGATGAGAGAGTTACCACCTAATGATTTCAGCTCTGTTAAGAAAGTATCCATGCTACTGATTGCATGTAAAGAATGGGTAAAGATCAACAATTTCAGTTTTAGTGTGTAGGAAAGAACTGCAAATGCTTGTTTAAATTGAAGGTAGACACAAAATGCTGGAGTAACTCAGCGGGACAGGCAGCATCTCTGGAGATGCTGCCTGTCCCGCTAAGTTACTCCAGTATTTTGTGTCTAATTTCAGTTTTAGCTTGGTTATAGTAGTCTTGCAACACATCTATCACATTTCCCGAGGTCTCATCTATAGGCTTTGTGGTAAGATATCCTTTCCATTTGTGATCAATGAGATACAAAACCATCTTATCTTCCATCGGGTTTATCTGACCTAGTCATAGAAAGTGCATGTTTCCTCTCCATTGTCTCCATTCTCAAGACATGTAATTTGTCTGGACAGCCAGCAGCCTGCCTATTTTGTTCCATTGTGTTAAATGTCAATTGAATCACACAGCTCCTGCCTCTCAGGTGTTAATTCAATTGGGAAGGATCACAGCCAGCAATCATTTTTTTTAAAATTTGGGGGCATCGTTTAAATCCAGAAATTTAGTCAGTGTCTTTCACCCTCAGGTCAGATTGGTCAACAATTTTAATACAAAAGTCAGGAAAATAATGTACCAAAGGTACAGAGGAGTGTATTTCTAAACTCACAAGGGAAATCTCTACTGAAATATGTAAAGTTTCCCCGTTTCGGCATCTGGTTTTCGAGGAGATACGTTGGTCTTGATTCACGATTTGAAAATAAAAATGAACAGTTGCAGTATATAATATCCAGAGATGGAAGTTTCTCCATTTGTCAGAATGGCCACCTGTCACTGACAGATGAGTACATTTCCATCTGTGGTGTAGCCTGTGTTCTTGGATAACTGATATCGTATTTCTGATCATTGGGGAAAGGACTGAAATAGGGTAAAGGGGCAACTGTAAAACATCTTCACAGGCACAGATCTGGTGGGTTAGGCATACAGGGCCTGGGTTCAATTGCATATAGGTCAATGGCCACATTTCCTCAGAGTCTGGGGTGCCACCGTGGTAGAGTTGCTGGCTCACAGCGCAGGAGACCCGAGTCCGATCCTGACCTCAGGTGGTGCCTGTGTGGAGTTTGTGCGTTCTCCCTGTGACGGCGTGGGTTCCCTTCAGGAGCTCTGGTTTCCTCCCACATTCCAAAGACGTGCGGGTTTGTAGGTTAATTGGCTTCCATAAATTGTCCCCGGTGTCTAGGACAGAACGGGTGTATGGGTGATCTCTGGCCGGTGTGGACACGGTTGGCTGAAGGGAATATTTCCATGTTGTACCTCTAAAAAATGCAGCAGTTCTCTAAAATGTCCACTCGCACTCCAATGCTAAGAGAGTGTGAACCACAGTGTATGCTGAATCAAACACACACTAAATAATCATTCTCAGTGAAGGATTGATCTAGGTGACCGCAGGGGAAAAGACAGAAAATCTGAAGGAGATTTTCTGAAGGCGGGTCCTGATCCGAAACGTCACCTGTCCATTTCCTCCAGGTATTCTACCTGATCTGCGGTTGCTATTCGCTAAATTTTGCTTCTAGCCTGACATACGTGTTCTTATTGTCTAAGTCAAGGGTTCCCAAACTGGGGTAAATTTACCCCCAGGGGGGTAATTTGTTGATTCTGGATTTGTACATATTTTTCTCATTGACTGACTGTGTTTGTTTCTGGTTTCTGTTCATCATTAGTTGTTCATAATTAATTGAAATAACATTGTTATGTGCTGTAAAAGTTGCTGGGGTAAACTGGATGAAAAAGGTTGGGAAACCCTGGTCTAAGTGATCTGTTGCAGGGTGGAGAGCCAGTGAGATTGCATCCCTCATCAATCTACTGTTATAGTTGGCAAATTATATTGGGTCCAGGACCTTGGCAAGGTAGGAGTTAATAAACCAATCTCTCAAAGCACTTCATCACCATGGACGTTAGTGCCACTGGTTGCTAGTCATTGAGGCACGTCACCTTATCCTTTGGGTGCAATAATGAACAATTCCCAGTTCCAATTAACCAGCCTCATTCCCCAGAAGATGGCAGGATCAAAGAGAAGTCCTTGTGCCCAACATTCAGATTTAGAGCTGAGGAGAATTTAGAGTCTGAAGGAGGGTCTCGACCCGAAACATTGTCTATTCCTTCTCTCCAGAGATGCTGTCTGTTCCACTGAGTTACGGTTTTTTGTGTCTATCTTTAGCATGAAAGTCTTGGCAGTTTCAATGTGCTGCCATTGTACATATGTAATTCAATGACACCATTTAGACGATGGGCCAAATGGCTTTGGTTTAAATTAGCAACTGCAGTTCCTTCCTGCACATTCAGATTTAGAGCTTGCTTTCTTCTATTCAGATTTTATTTGTGACCATATAACCACAGCTCATAGTCATTGATATGTACAGCATGGAAACATGGCTTTCGGTCCATGGAGTCTACATCAAGCACCTACTTTTCGGTAATCCTACAAATCCCATTTCATTCTCCCCGTGTTTCTGTCAATAGCGAGCACCAACATAATTCTACCATTCACCTATGTAGGGGCAATTCAGTGTGGCCAATTAACCTCCCAACCTGCACATCTTTGGTCTGTCTGGCCTCCAGTTGTATCTCTGCTAATTAGCAGCACCAAATGCTGAACCTAACAGATATTTTGCTCATGTGTGAAGCAATTGTGCTGCAATATTAATATTAATTTCCGAATCCTCATAATCATTCATTGTCCATAATCAAGCATGTGGATTTAATAAGGGAGAGTGACCTATCATGAGTGGAAAAACTTTTAAGAATTTGGTGAATGAGGTTGAAACTAAAATGACTACAGCAGTTATTGAAATTCTGATCATTAGCCATGGATTTAAAAAAATAGCCTTAAAGGTATCGTGGAAAGAGGGCCTCGGGTACTTAATAATAAAATCCTTGTAAATGAAGAAGTGGAGCTGAATAAATCCAATCTGAAAGCTGATGGTAACTAGCATTAGAAAAGGTTTTGACGGACTGATTTGATTCTCACGGGGATCGTTCAATGACAGAAAGCTGCCCTTCTGCATAGATTAATGCAAATTAAGTCATTGAGATACAGGGTAGAAAGGAAGGGAGGTGCAATGAAAAAATATTATGTGTGCAGCATTACTATGAAGGGCACAGTTGCTCTATAATGTAGGGCTCTTCATTCTATCTGAGCTCAGAAGGGTCCTGACCTGAAACGTCATGGACGTCATGAAACTGACCTGAATGTCAGGACTTTCATATGAAGAAAGACTGGATAGACTCGGCTTGTACTCGCTAGAATTTAGAAGATTGAGGGGGGATCTTATAGAAACTTACAAAATTCTTAAGGGGTTGGACAGGCTAGATGCAGGAAGATTGTTCCCGATGTTGGGGAAGTCCAGAACAGGGGGTCACAGTTTAAGGATAAGGGGGCAGTCTTTTAGGACCGAGATGAGAAAAATATTTTTCACACAGAGAGTGGTGAATCTGTGGAATTCTCTGCCACAGAAGGTAGTTGAGGCCAGTTTATTGGCTATATTTAAGAGGGAGTTAAATGTGGCCCTTGTGGCTAAAGGGATCAGGGGGTATGGAGAGAAGGCAGGTATGGGATACTGAGTTGGTTGATCAGCCATGATCATATTGAATGGCGGTGCAGGCTCGAAGGGCCGAATGGCCTACTCCTGCACCTAATTTCTATGTTTCTATGTCACCCCTTCCTTCTGTCCAGACATCCTGCCTGTCCCGTTGAGTTACTCCAGTATTTTGAGTCTCCCTTCGATTTAAACCAGCATCTGCAGTTCTTTCCTACTCATTATACCACTGCTGGATATGTCTTTGCTGCGCTTGCAACTCAATGACAACTGATGCCATCATCAAGGAACCCATTAATATTTGCAAAATATTTTTGCATGATAATTGAAAGCCTATTGAAACACAAAGTTATTTTACATTTGGATTCATCAACACAATGTTTTCTTCACATCCCTGCCTTCGGAAGGACAAATCGTCACAGAGTTAGAAATTTCAACAGAGGGATCCATTTTTGTAACACTTGCCGTTACAAGCCTCAACAGCCGTGGTTACGTTAAATCCTTGACCTGATGTTTAATATCCATACAATCGTCCTTGCCAATTCTTCCAAAACTGTTTGTTCATAAAATGTAGCTCCAGGGTGCGGTACAAAGATGTTTTTTAAGGAGTATTAACATGTGAGTTTGAGAATTTATTGATGGCCTCCAGGAATAACAAATCACAAGAGAATAAAAGATTACACATTTTATAGATTGCAAAACCAAAAAACAAAACAACCTAGACTCATTCTATTGTACCTCAGGGAAGCAGTGGATTGCTTTTTCAGCCACATGTGTTCCTCTTAGACTGAATAGACTGTGGCGAGACATTGCTTGTATTCCTCTCTGGTTAGTCAGCAGATGCATCTTCATACTGACACAACAATAATGATAAAAAAATCTTAATTGGAAATGTCCTCGTTCTTCACACGTTGTGCCAAGTGTAAATCATTTAAACCTTCTCCCTATTCTCTCTAAATTTCCACCTCGTGATTTAGCGCTCTTTCCCGGGATCTCATTTTTTATTGAGAATTGACATGTTCTCTCAAAATGGAGGTGTTGTCCCCCAGAGCAACTTTACATGCCTGCCCATCAAAATAAAGCCAGTTTCTGCTGTGCCTGCAGTAAAAATGGAAATGATATGACACACTGTAACATGAGGTGAATAATGTATTCCACTCTCTCCCTCAGCATTCATGTAAAAAAATCCAAGTTTTACATTCATTAGTTGCATAATATATCTATTTTTATAATAATGTGACACTTTAGACAGTATTAGCAATGAAGTGGTTGCTGATAGGAAAAAACAGAGTGTAAATTCTGCAAATGTGAAATAAAGGAAGAACCTTCCATTTATTTGATACCACCACATGCTCACAGCCTACCTAGAATTCCACTCACTGATGCGATGTAGCCAACATATCTGCAGGAAGGAACTGTGGATGCTGATGTACACCGAAGATAGACACAAAGCGCTGGAGTAACTCAGCGGGGTCAGGCAGCATCTCTGGAGAAAAAGGATGGGTGATATTTTGGGTCGTAACTCTTCTTCAGACTTCAGCCAAAATATATGCAGCTTAAAACCTTCAACCTTCTGACTCATGGTGAACAAATGAGCTCCAGTGCAATACTGCACAAAGGAACAGGCACAGATCAATTATCTTCCCAATTCCTCTGCTGTTTAGTGAGATCACGGTTTATCTTTGGTTCGACTTAGAGTCATAGAGTGAAACAGTGTGAAAACAGGCCCTTTGGCCCAACTTGCCCACACCGGCCGACATGTCCCAGCTACACTAGTCCCACCTGCCTGCGTTTGGGCCATTTCTCTCCAAACTTGTCCTATCCAAGTATAATGCCCCTGTCCCACTTAGGAAACCTGAATGGAAACCTTTGGTGACCTTGTGCCCCACCCAAGGTTTCCGTGAGGTTCCCGGAGGTTTTGGTCACTCTCCCTAATGGTCGAAAGTGGTTTCCGCGTAGTTGAGGCTTCTTCTATGTTCCAGCAATTATTTCAACAAATTCAAAACCGGCCTCAACTAAAAATAGGTTGCTGTTTGGTCGAAGCCAGTGGAGTGGGGTTGCTGTTTACTTACAGGTAGTCGAAGGCAATCTCCTTCGCTGACCAGCCATTTTGATTGGCTCATTAGTTTTCAGCAGGGATCCTATAGGATCTTTGGTTTTCAGGACCTAGAAGTTCCGCTGGATGGTAAAATGCCCGCTAACTTTATTAAACTTCTTAAAACTGTCTCCACTCCTTCTCCCCCCCTCCCCCCTTCTCTCCCCCTTCTCTCCCTTTCTCTCTCCACCTCTCCCCTTCTTTCCCCTTCTCTCCCTCTCTCCCGCGCTCTCTAAAGGACTTACCGTGCTCTGTGGCAGCCGTTTACCTTCCTCTTCATCGCGCAGACAGCGCTCCTCTGCTGTCCCTGGCCCCCACCTTTGCGATGTGTTTGTGTGTGTGTGTGGGTGCGGTCGGTAGCAAAGATTCCGTAGGATCTTTGGTCAGTAGATGCAGCTCACGCTTCGGTCGAGGCTTTCCAATACAATACAATACAATACAATATAATACAATACAATACAATACAATACAATACAATACAATACCATTTATTTGTCATTTGAACCTCACATGATGTTCAAACAAAATTTGGTTTCTGCAGTCATACAAGAAAAGAACCAAGACACATACCAACACAATTTACACAAACATCCATCATAGTGAATCTCCTCCGCACTGTGATGGAAGGCAAAGTCTTGTCTCTCCCCTGCTCTCCATTCTTCTCCCGATGTCAAAGTCAAAGCCCCCGGCGGGCGCTAGCAAGTCCGCGGCCATTTAAAGCCGCACCGGGCGATGTAAGGCCCCGCTCCAGGTCACTTTCAACCCCGCAATTCGGGCAGGAGAAGTCGCCGTTGCCGGTGCCCCGCAAAGCAGTCTCCCACCGGGGACCCGCGAGCTCCCGGTGTTACCACCCACCGGAGTCGGGTCGCAGCCGCCCGCCACCGCAGCTCTCCACGCTCCGAACTCTCCACGCTCCGAAGCAGGCCAGCTCCACGATGGTAGGTCCGCAGCTCCGCAGGCTCCGTGACTTGAGCCCCCAGGTCGTTCCGGTTGGAGGCCGCTCCATGGTGCTAGGCCCCAACGACAACGGAGACCCGACAGGGAAAAGGTCGGGTCCCCGCCCCCCACACATACACATTTAAAAGCCCACTACAAACTATACCCTCAACGGGACAAAAAAATTAAAAAAAGACAGACAGACTGCAGAGGCCCAGGCGAGTGACCAAAACCTCTGGTGACTCATGGAAACCTTGGATGGGGCGCAAGGCCACCAGAGGTTTCCGTTCAGGTTTCCTAAGTTGGACAAGGGCTTAATTGTCTAACTGTTTCTTAAAAGTTGGGATAGTTGCAGCTTCAACTACCTCCTCTGGCAGCTAGCTCCATACACCCACCACTCTTTGTGTGAAAATGTTGTCCCTAAGATTCCTATTAAATCTTTTCCCCTTCACCTTCACCACTTCATATAATAACATCACGTCTCTTTGTGACGTTGATTGAGCCACACAGAGATTGAAGCTGCAGATGTAATGGCTCTTTATTCAGCACCACAGGCATTCAGGAGGAGACCTGGTGTAAGATTTTCTCTTGGGAGAATCACTCAGAATCCTCCTGAAATCAAAATACATTGATTTTTTAAAATACATTTAAGCATGAAGATAATAACAGATGATTGAAAACTATTTCAATAGTTGCCATTATTTAGTGTACTGTACTTCAATGTTTTGAGTGCAGATAAATGGTGTTATTCAATTACATATATACAATGGCAACATATTGAAACGACAAAATAATGCAGATCAATAATGTTAAATCTTCTGAGGACAGAAACCCCATGCACTCAAAATTACTGTTGTAAGGTCTGATTTTCTGGGCACACCAATTATTAATTGATGGAACAAGTTTGTCTATGACCATAACTCATGCTCGATGATTAATAACTAGTGAAGAATATTCATTGATAGAGTCATAGAGTGATACGGCGTGGAAACAGGCCCTTCAGCCCAACTTGCCCACACTGGCCAACAATGTCCCAGCTACACTAGTCCCACTTGCCTACTTGATCTCTGTCAAAATGATGCAAGATATTTAGCTGAAGATGATCGAAGGTGATGTAGGTTATTTAACATTGGCGGATGTGCAGGAGTGGACGCCGTCTGTGTATGGCAGCCTGCCCGCAGTCCGTCTCTTCACCTTTTTTTATTTTAAGTCCTGTTAAAAAAATGTTTGTTAGTTAGTTGGAGGTCTTTTATGTGGTGGGTGGGGGAAACTTTATTTCTTAGTCCCCTACCTGGTCGGAGAGGCAGCATCCCTCCAAGCTGCTTCTTCGCCCCGTCCTCGCGGCCTGCCATCGAGAGTGGAGCGACGTTTCCTGTCGGGACCGGCCGAGACTACAGCTTTGGCGGCGGTGCAGCGCTGGGATACCAACAGGGAGCGGGCGATGCCTTACCGGGTCGCCATGCGGTAAGCTCCAGAACGCTGTGGCCGCCAACTCCCAACATCGCGGAGCTGTGGCTGCGGTCGTCCGGCCGCGGGCGGCGCTGGATTTGGAGCGCCACGGAGCCAGGGATCGAGTTCGCCGGGGTCGGAGCTCCAAACGGCACGGCCTGAGGGCTATGAGTGCCCCGGTCTCCAGTCTCCGGGGAGGAGGCAGCCGCTCCAGACTTTCCAAGCCGCTTGAGGAATTGTTTCACCCGACGCCGGAGTTCCATCTTCGCGGCAAGAGGGCCCTGAAAACTGGCTGCAAGGCCACAAATGGGCCCCGACCTCAGGTGTTTCAGAGGATGAGGACTTAAATTTCTGGTGCCTTTCCCCACAGTGGAAATTTTTGATTCTGTGGGGAGACGTTTGTGTTGAACTCTATAATGTGTTGTGTCCATTTTCTTTATTTTTTTTTTAACCTTTTTCTATGGTATGGAAACTTATTATCTATTTTATGTAAAGCACTTTGGTGTCAATGCTAGTTGACTTAAAACGTGCTATATAAATTTAAAAAAAACGTACTAACATTCTCCCATTGTCTGTACATTTGGCCAATGGTCAAATCAGTTTGAGAATCATATCTTTCGAGATACAGTATGGAAACAGGCCCTTTGGACCATCGGCCACCCATTCACATTAGTTATCCCATTTTCTCATTTTGATGTGGGAAAACATAACAACAATGCTGAGAAAAGATATTCATGTGGGATCATCCAGTGATGATATATGGAAAGACTTTGAAACAAGAAGGGAATGATCACTTTGATGAGTGTATTATAGTGCCACCAACAGTCAGCAGGAGTAATCCAAGGCGATTGCAGATAGCTGTAAGAATATAACTATTAGTGGGTCCCTGGCATGTTCCTTAATATTGACCAGGGCACCCATTGTACAAAATTCTTGAATGGTATGGAATTTGTTAAATGTCCCCAGGAAAACATCCTTAATCAATATATAGGGAGCCTCACTAGAGAACAAAAGTGCTCCTATTGGAGAAAGTGGTAGGGTAAATAACTGTCAATGGTGGAGCATTTTTAGACCAGTGACCATAATTCTATTAGTTTTCAAATTCTAATTGAGAAAGATTCAAAAATTGAGCTTAGAATTTTAATTTTAAGCTAAAAACGATACGTCACTGAATGAAAGAATGTTCGGAGTGAATGAATGATACTTTATTGTCACATGTGGCAAGTTACAGTGATATTCTTTGTTTGGCAAACCCAAGGTATACAAAGAGTTGCCACGCAAGGGGCTTTGACAAAGTTACAAGTATCCCACTACCTTGAGTGACACATTACCTTGTCCAAACGCCATCAGTCTGATCTTTCAGTGAATGAGTGAGCTTCTTTAAAAGTACTTCATCATTGTTTCAAAATGGAGAGACAGGCTTATGGTCAAGTCAGGTCAAGTCAAGTTTATTCGTCACATACACATACTAGATGTGCAGTGAAATGAAAAGTGGCAATGCTCGCTGACTTTGTGCAAAAAGACAAACAAACAAACAACCAAACAAACTACAAACAGAATGGAACAGAATCACATATTCTTTTACATATTAAATATAATATACGGGATGGCAAATAAAATGTAAAAGGAGGCTCTTTGTAATTGATCTAGGTTGAGGGTGACATTTCAAACATTAAGAATGAGAGGAGGAACAGAAATGTACATACTTTGTGAAGCAGATTAATGTTTGTTAACATGAGTAATGAAAGTGCTTATTTTCATGTGGTTAATATTGTGGTATTAAGCTCGAAACCTAACTTTTGTAAAGATTTCCTGGATTCTCAATCAGTCAATATGTTAAAGGTCAGGAACGAACTTGGAATTGACAGTCATAATGAGGTTCCAATTGTTTACTCCCCTGAGATATTTGAACTGACAAAATCTCTGAAACAATGTGACTGAGTGTGTGGGAGTCAGCAGCAGCTAGTTCATGTGGAATATATATTTTTGGAGCAGTTGTAAAGCCTTGAATTATATTCAAACTATACATTGTGTTTTGCTAATGGCTTCGTGCTGTCGTGCAGTGGAAAGGCGATAGAAAACTTCATTCTCCTTTGCTATAATATTTCAGATAAACATACCCTTAGCTTCTCCAGAAACAAAATGTATTAGACTAGTTGGTTTGCAAGTGAGAGCCACAGTTGCAATCAATCCCATTGGAACAATGTAATTGACTAAAAACAATCAGATGTGAGGTATAAGGTTCAGAAAAAGCTTATTTTGCCAGCAGGCAACTAACCCTCCATTTTGGCACCATTTTCAAAGTCCAGTCCACACACGGTCCGATGGCCCGGGACTCTTGTACTGAGGCTGCTCCATGGCCAGAGCTGCAGCGAGCGACTCACTAGCCCGGCAAACACCCACCAGCCCCCAGCTCCCCGTCCGCAACTGCTGCTTCTGCTTCCGGCTCTCCAACACCCATGACCAGGTTGCTCAGAGCATAGCAGCTCCTCGTCCAAAGCCGGAGACATTGAAACATGTTCAGCCAAAAAAGTGTGGGGTGGGGGGGGCTATGCTGGGTGACACTCATTCACTGCCCGGTCCAAGTCTTTCAATGTAAATATGCATGGGGACATGCTTTGGAGGTGTGTGACGGTTCAGTCAAGTGAAAATAACAGCGAATAAGAATGCTGCTGTCTTGTCAACAGACGCGCACAAAAGCAGTTGATATTTGTTTTGGTATTCTCGTTGATCACAGAATTTCTCACGACCGAGCGTGAGAAATTTGTGATCAGCATGAGAGCGTGAGAATTTAGCAAAATGCGTGAGTCTCACGCTCAATGCGTGAGAGTTGACAGCTCTGCTTCCAACAAAAACAGGTCTGCTTTGGGGAGCCGATGATTCAGCACTAATTTCTGCCTGTCCCAACTCACCACCCACACGTCTCCCCACCTCCCCCTCTTATCCTGATAGAGCATTTGCTACATGCCACGAAAGTGGGATAAATTAATCTCTTCATGCTGGTGCTGGTGCTTTGAAGCCCAGCTAATAAGTCTTTTTCTTCCATGTTGCTCTGAGACTGAAGGAACAGCTTTAGTTTTAAGGAATAACATTTTTTATTATGTATATATATTTTTATGAATATTTATCATTTTGGACTGCTTTAGATGAATTGATATTAGTATTCAGATTGCAAGGAGGAAACTTTATTAATGTTTGATCACATATTCATTTTTGCTCAGCATTAAACATTTAAGTGGATTTGAAAGTAAATGGACAGCTAAATTCTAATTACATTATGCTTTAATTGAGTTTAAATTATGTGCTCAAGACTAATTTCTCTCCTACTTGGCATGCTTACTTGGCGTGTCACACACTTTGGCAGCAGTTAAAGTGATATTGCCCAATACTGGGCCCCATATTTGTACACAACAATCAATAGTTTACATCCATTTTATAGTATGGAGACTAGATTTATCACTGTTAACATCCCACATATAACTAAACAAATCTTATAATGGGTTGACTCTCTTCCACCAGAGTGCAAAATACAGTAATTTCAGGATCCTGAATGTTCAGTTTAGTGATACAGCGCACGGTAACAGGCCCTTCAGCCCACCATGTCCGCACCGACCAGCGATCCCCGCACAGTGACAATATCCTACAGACACTGGGGACAATTTAAATGTTTTACCATGCCAATTAACCTACAAACTTTGGCGTGTGGAAGGAAACCGGAGCTTCCCAGAGAAAATCTATGCAGGTCATGAGGAGATGTGCAAGATGGAACCCGGGTCTCTGGCGCTGTAAGGCAGCAACTCTACCGTTGCGCCACCGTGCCGCCCTGTGTTCACTATTTGTGGGAATGACATTGCCCTGAATGTTAAGGTGAATCATGCTGGCGGACCAAGTCTAAGGTTGATAGCAGGCCTTTTCCTGGCCCTGTGGACCCTAATGCTCTGTGGGTTTCCTTGCCTCAGTCATTTCATAAGACAGAGCAGAAGTCAGGCAGAGACTGGGGCCTTGGTCATGGGCTGACCTTATGCTGCCAATGTCCTTTTCACTCTTTCTCATGATCAGAGATAGAAACAAAATTGAAATTAAAAACAAATTTGAAAAAAATATTAAAGACTTGTCAGTTAATATCCCATGTGGACAAATGGGATCAGTGTAAATGGGCATAAAAGCCAGCATGGTATGCCATTGGGTCTGTTTCCGTGCTGTACAGTTCTATGATTCTTACTTCATTACTGAAATATATTTAGTTTAGTTTATTGTCACGTGTGCCAAGGTACAGTGAATAGCCTTTGTTGCATTTAAACGAGCCAGCGGAAATATAATACACAATTACAATCCATAGTTTACAGATACACGATAAAGAGAATTACATGAATAACGTTAGTGCAAGATAAAGCGAGTAAATTCCGATGAAAGATAGTCCGAGGGTCTTCAATGAGGTCGTTAGTAGTTCAGGACTGCTCCCTAGTTGTGTTAGGATGGTTCAGTTGCCTGATAAGAGCTGATGTTAAACTGATGTTAGTGAAGTAAAAATATTAATATGAAATTGACAAGTACTTTGATGCATTCCCAGGAGTGGGAGCACTAATGGTGCTAAAAGGGGTCATGACAGCATTATATGTAGAGAGAGGTGCGCTACACTTGTTTTTGGGCGCCAGGGCTATGTCCCTGCTCCCACTGCAATGAATCATCCATGGTTCAGTGTGGGGAGGTTGGTTGTAGGCTGAATGGTGGAAATCTAGGCCAAACTGAAAAGAGATCCACCTGCATCTAACTTGCAGCATGTTCTGTATTTCTGCACTGTGGTGCGGAGCTGAGAAAGTCTGAAGCATGCAGACCCATGCACTTCAGCTATTCAAGAGTTCTCTGTGAAAACATCAGTTAACTGTCGGTGTAAATCAGCCAGCGTCTTTATAGCCGTAAAGTAACATCCAAACTCTTGCACTCAACGCCCCAACCCAAGAAAGAAAGCATGTTGTATGCCTTGATAGACACAAAGTGCTGGAGTAACTTATTGGGTGAGGCAGCATCTTTGGAGTAAAAGGATAGGTGACACTTTTCGCCAGCGATGCTGCATGACCCGCTGAGTTACTCCAACACTTCGTGTCCCTCTTTGGTATAAACCAGCATCTGATGTTCTTTGTTTCTACATGGTGCATGCTTTCCTCACCATCCTGTCCACTGTGTCACCGTTTTGAGGAAACTGTGTCCTAGATCCTGAATATTCAACTGGGAAGTCAATCCTGGGATATTAATTACATAAGAATGAACTTGCATTTTAATGCACTTGCACAATTTCAAGATGTTGCCAAGTTTTTGACAGCCAGTTTTTTCACTGCCAGTTAATAACTTTTAAAGTTCGGACGAGGGTGTAAAACACAGCATCTGTGCAGAACAATACTTCTGTGGCATGCCAGTCCACTTTATTTGCTTCTTGTTAGCATGGGACATGACCCCAGTAGCAGCTGACATCTTTTAATATGAGATTTAAATTATCCTGAGATGAAATTGTGTGCTTGTGATGTTTTTTTTGCAGGGTAGTAAGATTAAAATTTAGTTATGAATGCAATTGTGAAACCTGGCACAGCGGGGTGAAAATAAGTGATTGCAGTGATAACTGATATTGCAAATAGTATTTAACCTGAATTAGGTTGTAATATTAAAATTTAAAGAATGTTGCAATGAATAATAGTCACTGCACTGGTGAATTTGACCTAGTCTCTGAGATTAGCACGATATTGGGTTAATTGTGCAAGTTAGAAGCTGCACATGACAGGTTAACTAACTACATCAGATAACAAGAGAATGATGGATTGTCGAGAGCGAGGAGGGACGTTCAAAGATAAGAACGAAGGGGGATCCCAAGACTGAAGAGGGGACCCAGCGATGGGAGGGGACTGCTGCCACGTGCAATGGCAGGCAGAAGATAGGACAGTTCGGTGAACTTTTGTAACCTCATGCATACTGCCTAGATGAGGTCTGCTGTATGATTTTACCTGGTTGTATGATAAACAAAGTATTTCACTGTACCTATGTAAATGTGACAATAACATATCATTGAATCATTGAAGCAAGATTGACATGGAATGATAACATTTGTGTATCGGATTACAAGAGGGAATACTGCATGGAATGAGCATTAAATTTGACAGATACAAATAAGTAATGGTAAGTACTGGACAGAAAGTAGACATAAATAATTACCACTGATTGTTTCTGGCAACTGATGGTCTGGCACTTTCATCCAGCCAAACTTACGAGAGTGCACCTGAAATTCCCTGCGAGAGGCACGCGCTCTTTGGGGACATGTCCCTCCGTCCAGAGTTATTTGTTTACATCTACAGTTGTGGTGGTGATCCCTCAGTTTTGTGCAATTCTTAACTTATTTTGCTTACATTTAACTCTGACTGTGGTTTCTAAATTAGGTCCAAGTTTTAGTCATAGGGTCAAGCATAAACACATTTAATTTACATTTAATATTTATTTAATTTAAATTTCTAGCAGTCCATGGTGCTTTAGTGATAGGGGAGGGGTATACTTAGTGGGTCAGAGGTTATTGTTGTATCATTATTATATGACCTCTGTGGATCTGGCAAAATGGATAAACCGACAAGGGTGCCAGAAAATCTTTGGTAGGCCTGCTGTATACACGCCAAATTCAATCTGAAGATGGGTCTCGACCCAAAACGTCACCCATTCCTTCTTTCCAGAGATGCTGCCTGGCCCGCTGAGTTACTCCAGCATTTTGTGTCTATCTTCGGTTTAAACCAGCATCTGCAGTTCCTTCGAGTGATCAGAATCTTTGTTAAAAATAAATCTTGCTACAGCTCTGATTTTGGTGGTGATAAATCCTCAATTTATGTCCCTATTTGTCAACTGGCAGACCCATTTTCACCATTTAGTGAAGATCTTTGATTAATTATGATCAATTATTTATTATTTCACTATGGGTGGACAGACTTGTTATTTACAGTAACATCGTGAAGAAAGGCTTCCATGCTTACTCCACTCCCATCACTCGCCAGATTAGGCAACTCAGAAAATTAATCTGATAATCATTATATATATATATATATATGGTTAATCATGTATTGTGTTTGATGGCATCAGAGGGCGAATGTTTGATGTATTTATACTGCTTTCTTTCAACGGTAATCTTAAATAGTTTAATGCTTCCATTAAAATAGCAATGAAGTACTTTGCATTTGTTCATTCAAACCATCAAAAGAATCAAGAGTATTTTATTGTCATTTGTCCCAGATAGAACAATGAAATTCTTGCAGCAACAGAATATGCAAACATAGTACACTGTAAACAATATATTAAACGAGAAAGTATAATAAATATAATAAACAAAAGAGAAAATATAAACTCCTTTAAAGCTGCAGTGCCAGCAGCTGATGCCCCACTGCAGGATGCAGGTCATGGCTAGTGGGAGATGGGTTGCATCTTACAAGGTTGAGGGAAGTATGATAGCCTTGGAAAGTGTGAAGTGGGGGACTGGTAGCTCTGCACACGTGTAGTCCTGAATTTCTGTCTTTCGTAAGAAGTCATCAGCTCTGATTCTGGCAGGTTGAAATTGAGGACAAAATGTATGTCCCCCATCACCTGCTTGTTGAGAATTGTATTGCTTTTTTCTCTTGATCTAATGGAGATGCACCATTCTTGAAATTGCTTCAAATGAACACAATAATCTAGCAACTGAAAGTGTTTTTGAGTTTGCATAAGCAAAATACTAGAAATTGACCGTGGTCAGGCAAATTAAAAATTCCATTATTATTGTGAAAATATTTTAAAAAATAATAAGAAAGAAATTAACCTAACTCTCGATCTAAGATAGAGGTAAATCCCTTGACTATTTTTGATTCTCCATCTCTATAAATTCCTGCAGCTTTCTGCTGCCGCCCTGTCCTTTGTTTTTCTTGTTCATGCACATCAGCTGTAGACAAGATGAAAAAGAATTCCAATACTGCAGGCGCTGGAAATGTGAAATGTGAACTGAAAAGGCTCAGTAGATCAACTGATGCGGAGTAGTCCTCTGGGTATGGATGGAGGCACTGGGGCTGCACGAGGTGTGGTCCATGTCTCGGGGAATGATTCCCTTCTTGGACCATGCCTGGGCAGGAGAGATAGGGCTCTTTGAGCTATTGCTTGTGAGCTGTCTTCTTCACACTCCAGTCCTTTCCCCTGTGATGCTTAAACTACTTACATCTCCTTTGGACAAATCCTGTAGTTGTGATGATTGATTTGAAATGTTAGTTGTTTCTCTCCCTGCCAACATACTGCACATTTTAAAAAATTTTTTAATGGGGCTTTTGTTCAGTTTGTAATGCAGTATAGATGTTGACCATTGGTACTGTCTCGACCCGTAACTTTACCTATTCCTTTTCGCCAGTGAGGCTGCCTGACCCGCTGAGTTACTTCAGCTTTTTGTGTCTACCCTCGGTACTGTATCCACTTAGACCATAGACGCAAACATTTTTATTCAGACGCAGAGCTACTTCCTAACTCCCATTGCATCTGCAGGAAGGGAGTTTTGCCTTATGAGCTGTCCAATACTTTCAAAGGGATGGGTTCTTAATGATGCCTTGGGTAGTGCTGTATCAGAATTTTGGCACCATGCCTGGAACTGTCAGGTCCCAGGGTTCATTATGGATGTGCCACTTAACATCATTGACTTTCCACCAAGTGACCAACACATAGAAATCTGCCATTTGAGACAGTGCATCCTTACCAAATTAAAGAAATTCACTGGAAAGTCCCTAAATAAACAGATTCAGGAAAGGGCAGTGTATTGCAGCAAGACTGTTGTAAATCGGGACTGTTTTTATGATTGAGTGATAAATCTCATTCTCTTTGTAGTTCTAATGCCTGCCATAAAATTTATGAGGCAAAGAATTCTTGTATGTTTGCAGCGGCTGGTTTTGGAGGAGAGTGATGGCACTTAACACACTTGCGCATCACAATAAATAGCAAACGTTTGGAAGACAGTGCATTAAAACTGAATTTAAAAGGGGAGTACCGATGACCTCTCTCTGTCAGCAAATGTATCCAATAAGTGAGTCTCAGCTTTGGTCCTGGTGTGTAAGTGAGTGCACCAAGCAGCAGGAAATAAAATCTTTATGGTGATTGCTGTCTGCTAGGCACGGTGGCACAGCGATAGAGTTGCTGCCTTATAGGCCTTTCTCACAGGGCGACTTGACGCAAGACGTAACCAGAGTTGAACATCGTGGGAACCTCGTACGATAACCGTACGGCATTCGTGGACCACCGTGGACCACCGTGGCGCTAACGGCAGGTAATCGTGTAACTTGTTGACTCGGGAGAAAATTCATGCAAGCTTGAATTTCTCCAAGAGTGACTTGTACACTTGTGGTTAAACATTGCAACATTATATGCATGTAGTGGCCAGTGCGATAACCGTAATAACTCTTGCGTTTACCGTGGGAACTCCTGCGAATGGTGAACCCGGAAGCTGGACAGAGGGGACAGAAGGTGAGTAATCTGGAATGAACATGCTGTTACTGGGATCATTCGCTGCGAGATGATCTTAGTGCGGGAGACAAGTGTAGGAGAGGTGTACTGACTATGTGGGCAGAACTTTGGAAGTGATTGCCCACCATTCTCAAAAGCCACTGTGTCTTCCTCCCCCTCCAACTCCAGAGGAATCCGCTCCCCGATGGGCTGCTACGGCGACAAGTGGCAGTTCGCCCACAGCCCGAGCTGCGCCACCCCAAGAACAAGACGTACCTTGCACACCATCAGCTTCTGCCCCTACGGGGAGCGTGTTCCTCTGTAGTTGGAGCGGGGCTGGGCTGGAGTTGCTGATCTGAGATCTCCGTGCTTGCAGCGGGCCTGGGGGTCGGTGTCCCGATGAGGGGGCGCAGCTCGGGCTGTAGGCGAACTGCCACTTGTCGCCGTAGCGGCCCATTGGGGAGCGGCTTCTGGTGGTCCTGACGTCTCTCAGCTCCTGTCCAGGGGGGTGGCCGGAGACGTCAGGAACAGGAACCCGCTCCCCGATGGGCCGCTACAGCGACAAGTGGCAGTTCGCCCACAGCCCGAGCTGCACCCACTCATTCGCAACCCGGGTTCCTCTGGAGTTGGAGCGGGGCTGGGCTAGAGTTGCTGCTGGCTGTGAGTCTCTGGGATCTCTCCGTGCTTGCAGTCGGTGTCCCGTTGGTCCTAACGTCTCCGGCCACCCCCCTGGACTGGAGCTGAGACTGTGAACTGTACCGCCCTTGCCCCCTCCCTCTGCAACTGCAAACAACCCCAGTTCCCAGTCTCAGCTCCTGTACAGGGGGGTGGCCGGAGACGTCACAGCCCGAGCTGCGCCCCCTCATCCGCAACCCCAAGAACAAGACGTACCTTGCACACCATCAGCTGGCCCTACGGGGAGCGTGTTCCTCTAGAGTTGGAACGGGGCTGGGCTGCTGCTGGCTGTTGGTCTCTGGGATCTCAGTGCTTGCAGTGGGCCTGGGGGTCGGTGTCCCGTTGGTCCTGACGTCTCCGATGACTGGCACTGACCTGCTGGCATCGCCGACGTGAAGACAGTGCAAAGCCCCCGCGCCGGTGCAATGGGCGGGGAGCTGAAGAGGGGAGGGAAGGGGTCACACACATGGCCGGGAAGCAGAGGGGTGTAGGTAGGGTGAAACTGAAGGGAGCAACAATCTGCTGCTGCCTGCCCGCTGAGTTAAAAGTTCCCACGCAAGACTCACGATGCACTGTATATCGTGAGTCTACCGTGGGAACTTTTTAACTCAGCGGGCAGGCAGCAGCAGATTGTCAAATATTAACCCTCCCGCGCAATTACCTTCTCTTTTATGAATGGGGATTTAGTTCCCCTTTCTTCGAGGACCGACCGGAGGTTCCGCTGTCACCTCTGCGGGCCGCCCTCGGTGAACGTCTTTATTTTCAAGCTTTGTCCATCTCTTTTGAACTCATTTGATTCGATACTATTTGATTTTGGAATGGTGGTTACTTATTATATAAATTATGTGACCTATTTTCTGTTCCTATGATTCTCTAAGTACTTTGTTTATAAATTCTGACCTCGTGAATTCGAGATTTCAGTGGTTTTCTGTATGCGGCTCACTCAGATACACTTGGCACAAACTGGCTTTTCCCATGCCGTTTACAGTCGCGCTGGACTCGCTACATTTCTATGATCTGTAATCGTTTAACATTGAGTATAAACGATTATATTTAATACTCGGAATGCATATTGATTTTAGCGATGCCATATAACTTTCTCTGTATGTGAAGGGAACGAGAGCCATAAAATAAATTATGCATGAGGGCAGGCAATTTTCACTTGTAATGCTTGTCTAAAAAAAAGTGACATCATTTGTGCCACGTGACACTTCACAGTTCACAATGTTCATTCAAGATTTAACGGGAAAGCTCGGGAGACGGACAAGTCACTCGCACAAATAACAGAAATGCCGAGTACCCATGGGAACTCTTTATCTACCCCCCGTTATATCGTGTGATATCGTGCTAGACCACGACCACTTCACTCTGGTTACATCTTGCGTCAAGTCGCCCCGTGAGAAAGCGCTTTTACAGTGCCGGAGACCCCGGTTCGATCCTGACTACGGGTGCTGTCTTTGGAGTTTGTACATTCTCCCTGTGACCGTATAGGTTTTCTCTGCATGCTCCGGTTTCCCCCCACATCCAAAGATGTGCAGGTTTGTAGGTTAATTGGCTTCTGTGAATTGTAAATTGTCCCCAGTGTAGGATAGTGCGAGTATACAAAGTGATCGCTGGTTGGCGTGGACCCACAGACCGAAGGGCATGTTTCCACACTGTACCTGTAAAGTCTAAAGATAAGTTTGAGTGGTGCCCTGACAGCAAAATGTTGTATCTACATGGACAGAAAGAACTGCAGATGGAATCTTTAGTAAAATAAAAAGTGTTTTGAAAAACTCAGCAAGTCAGGCAACATCTGTAAGGGAGATGAACAAACGTAGTTTGGGGTAGGGACCCTTCTTCAAACTGATAGTCATGATACGAGAAAGCTGGAATAGATAAGTAAGGGGGGGGGGGGGAAGAGGTGGAACAGCCTGATAAGTGATAGGTGGATACAGATGAGGGGGATTTGATGGGTGGAATAAGTGACCAATATTAGAGGTGAAAAGGTAGACGACCGATGTCAGATAATGAAAGAAGACGAGTGTAGGCAGATAAGGGGAGAAAGAGGAGTGTCTTTATGTAGTACCTTTAACAAAATGTCCCAGATATTTTATAGGAGCATCGGCAAACGATGTTTGGCATGAGCAATGGATGGCTAAATGCCAGGTTAGGGAGACTTCAAGAAACATCTTAAAAGAGTAGAGGGGTAGAGATGTAAAAGAATTTAGGGAGAGAATCAGGGAGTGACAAAACAAGCAAGAATTTCATTGTTCTATCTGAGACATACGACAATGAAACACTCTTGACTCTTGTCAAGCGATTTCTATGCCTGTGGGCAGATGAGGATCACTTGGGACAATAAGATCATCCCAAAATTGGAACTATTATAAACACTCTCAGCACATGACTACTGAGCAGCAGAGTGGAATGTAGTTGAGCTGCAAACTGGAAGATGGCTAGTGCTATATATCAGTTTAAGGGATACTGCTGAGATTACAGCTGCCAGGCTAAATGCCAGCGGTTAATTACAACACAACTGATTGCTATGTTCGCTGAATTTTAAAAATAGCATTGGGTTAACATTCAAATGATACAATCCATTTAAATATAATAAAGAACCTTCCGACCATTAATTTAAAATTTGAATGACATTGTTGGTGAAACTGACAGCATTTGCTGCACATCCCACATGAACAACAGCAACATTGAGATTCCCGCACATGTGAATGAGAGCATGACAACTAGAACGCTACTCTCAGTGGTTGCAGTGAATGCAATGATAGAATTCAAAGAGGATGTGTGAATTGGCGGCATGGTGGCACAGCGGTAGAGTTGCTGCCTTACAGCCCTTGCAGCACTGGAGACCCGGGTTCGATCCCGACTACGGGTGCTGTCTGATTGGAGTTTGTACGTTCTCCCCGTGACCGTGTGGGTTTTCTCCGATATCTTCGGTTTCCTCCTACACACCAAAGACATACAGGTTTGTAGGTTATTTGGCTTGGTGTATGGGTAAATTGTCCGTAGTGTGTGTAGGATAGTGTTAATGTGCGGGGCTCGCTGGTAGATGGGGACCCGGTGGGTCGAAGGACCTGTTTCTGTGCTTTATCTCTAAACTAAACTAAACTAAACTAATTGGGTAGCAATTCATAATTTAAAGGAGAAGTTGCTCAAAGTTCCTAAACCAGGTTCCTGGGCACAGAGGTAGAGTTGCTGCCTTATCGAGCCAGAGACCCGGTTCGTTCCTGACTACAGGTTCTGCTTGTATGGAGTCTGTAAGTTCTTTCTCATAACCTGAATGGGCTTTCTCCGGTTTCCTCCCACACTCCAAAGACAGAGTTAATGTGATCAAGCTTTTCCCTTTGAGAATAGGGAAGATTCAAACAAGAGGACATGACTTCAGAATTAAGGGACAGAAGTTTAGGGGTAACATGAGGGGGAACGTCTTTACTCAGAGAGTGGTAGCGGTGTGGAATGAGCTTCCAGTGGAAGTGGTGGCGGCAGGTTCGTTGGTATCATTTAAAAATAAATTGGATAGGCATATGGATGAGAAGGGAATGGAGGGTTATGGTATGAGTGCAGGCAGGTGGGACTAAGGGAAAAAAGTTGTTCGGCACGGACTTGTAGGGCCGAGATGGCCTGTTTCCGTGCTGTAATTGTTATATGGTTATATAGGTTTGTAGGCTAATTGGCTTGGTAAAATTGTAATTCGGGGACTCAGTGGGCCGAGGGCCTGTCACCACGCTGTATCTCTGAACAAAATTAATCTAAACTGGTTTGTAGAGCCCTGGGCAGTACTCCTTCAATGAAGTGGGGAGTAAATGCACAGATATGTATTTGTCAAGTGGTCATATGTCAGCCCAGAGAGCTACTTAATATTTCAATTCTGGCGCCTGAAAGGTAAGATAGGAATTTGGTTCTTGGAGATGAAATCGCCGTGCTTGCTGTAGGTATGTTGCAAAGCCTACCTGAAGCGTCGCTGAAAATCTGTCGCTGCGGGTGTGCGCGATTTTGGCGCCCTTTAGAGGGGGCGGGTTTAAAACGCGATTTTCTCTAGGCTGTTCAAATCGAAGATGTTCAGCCTAGTTAATTATTAACGAAAAATCGCTGAAAGACCCCGTCGCAAAAGCTATTATTAGTTTTAAAGGCCTCGTAAAATAGTTATAGTAGTTTAAATATCAATCTCTAAACCCGCGACCACCAGCAACCGCAGGGTCTCATAAAGCAAATAATGAAGGTATGCTGTATATTTTTACATTAAAAAGGGCTTCTAAAGATCCCTTTATACAAAGTTTAATGTTGCGAGTAGCTCATTTTGGGCCCATTATATCCCGCAGTATTTTTCTGGGCATTTGGGGCACAAATCTACCGCAATGTGAACGTTCTAAACCAGCGCGTTCACAGGATCCCACTAGAAAGCTGATTTAAATGGGCATTTATTTACAGCAATTGAACACTAAATTCCTTCCATTTGGTCTATAAATTAATGTAAATGAGATTTAAAAATCATGTTTTATTGTGAATTATTTGTGAATATTATTTGGACATTTAGGCTATTTAAAAATGTTAATCATTTATTACGAAATGGATAGATGTTTAGATCTAGTAATTGAAGTCTGAAATTAGCTACAATTAGGTAACTAACTAATTATATGCTTTAATTTCAGGTCATCCAAGTAAGATTATGTTATACTTGTTTCAGAATGCTTCAATCTATGAAAACTGAAAATTTCATTCAGTTCTCTTAATTTTTAAGAAAGTTATGGGCTTTTGACTGTTCACGATCACAGCTTTTTTGTTATGTCCATAGAAAATCAATAGGGAACAAGGTGCTAATTTCCCAGTATGAAAATGGCCATAACTTTTTAAATACTTGAGATATGAAAGTGAATTAGGTGTCAAATTAAACTTATTTTTATGCTTTATCTGATGGGATAAATTGCAGACTTGATTTTTAAAATCTCAAAATTTTGTAACATTGCTACTTGCTGGGGAAAATGGGAAAACCAAAGTGTTATGGATCCTATGCACAGGATGAACATTGCAAAGGAGAAGATCTTGCCAGAGGAGTATGTGAGCTACACATATGATCTGATCAGAAGTGATAGGAGTAGAATTCGGCCATTGGCCCATCAATTCTACTCCACCATTCAATCATGACTGATCTATCTCTCCTTCCTAACCCCATTTTCCTGCCTTCTCCCCATAATCTCTGACACCGATAGGCAGTAATAAAGGCAAAGATAACATTATTATCCTCCAGCCATGTCTCCTTACATCAGTGTAAAATCCATATAAATCCATAGATGCCAAATATTTTGTACAGAAGGGAGTGAAGTATGGAGAGCAATGATGATTGGTATTCCAACTGCAGAATCCAATAAGATGAAGCAGTAAAGAGGTTGATAACATTAAATAAATGGAAGATTAAATTAATTTAAGTAAAGGCAACTACAAAGATATCAAGACAGACAGAATGAACTGGGAAAATGAATTGGATAAGACTGCAGATAAGCAGTGGTAGACATTTAAGGATATTTCAAAACTTCAAGAAAAATATTTGATTGAGAAATGAAGAAGTGAAGAGAAGTTTGATCCATCTGTGGTTAACTGAGGAAGTGAACGATGTTATCAAATTGAAAGAAAAGGAACTGTTGTATAAATTAGTAATAATCCAGAAGATTGGAAAGGTTTTAGAAATCAGTACAGGATACTGTAAAGAAAGGATCAAATAGATTACAAGAGTAAGCTAGCCAGAAATATAAAAACAGACAGAGATCTTCCACAAATACATGAGTCTAGTTAAACATTGGTCTCATTGAACTTGAGGCTAGGGAATTCATAAGGGGGAATAAGGAAATAGCAGAGACTTTAAGCACACTAGAAGATGTAAGAAGCATCCTAATAATAGAGTATTATTGTCATATGTACCGAGGAACAGTGAAAAGCTTTTTTTTGTATGCTACCCAAACAGATTGTATAATGGGCATTTATGGTATGACTTTCATTGCTTGGGGCATTGAGTATAAGGAGGTCATGATGCAGCTTTAATGGACTTTGGTGTGTTGTGTACGGTTTTAGTCGTCCCATTACATGAAAGATGTGGACACTTTTGAAATGGTGCAGAGGAGGTTTACAAGAAAGATGCCTGGTTTAGGGGGTAGTAGCTACAAGAAGAGGTTAGACAGCCTTAGATTGTTCTCTCTGGAACACTGATGTTGAGGGGAGATCTGACAGATGTATAAAATTGTGAGAGGGATAGATAGGGTCGACAGTCAGAACCTTTTTTCCAGGATGGAATTATTGAACACCAGAGGGCATAGTTTTATGGTGAGAGGGGGGTGGAAAACGTTTTTTTTACACAGAGAATGGCGAGTGCCTGGAATGCTCTGAGAGGTAGTGGTGGAGGCAGATGTGATTATGTAATTTAATAGATTCTAGTTTGGCACATGGATGTGCAGATAATAAAGGGTATTATGTGCAGACAGGTAAAAGTTGGTCTTGGCATCATGTTTGGAATAAACATGGCGCCAAAGGGCCTATGCCTGTGCTGTACTGTTCTGTTCTATTGGGGACGATGACACCAAGAATTTCGGGCAGTGGTTCAATGGTGCTTTTAGTATCACATGTGCAAACACACAGATAAATTATTTTCTTACATACAGTCCAGTACAGTATTCCCATATCTAAGCACATCCTCGATTAGCAAGTGTACAGAAATAGTCTATTGAGCCCGCATGCAACAGACACCATGTTTAGGTGCCATTTTCAGAGTCCAGTCCACGCTCTAGTTCTTATGAGTGGTGCCCGATACAGGCAAGCCCCAAGCTGCTGCGGGCCTCCAGCCATCGCCTTCATTGGACGCAACGCCCTTCTCCTCGCCCGTCCACCTCTGTGCCCGAGTGCACCTCCCGCAATCGTAGGTCATTATGCATGTTATGTGATGATGGAGGCTGAGTGAGAATTCATGCCTGGGAAATTATGGACCTGGCCTGGATTCTCCAAAACATGATCAAAGGACAAAGTGCTGGGAGAACTCAGGGGATCAGGCACCATTAGTGGTGGGAAATGGACAGACAACATTTTGGCTAGTAACCCAAAATGGTGTCTGTCCATCTCCCTTCCCAAATACTGCCTGATCCTCTGGGTTCCTCCACAACTGTTGTTTGCACAGATGCTTACACAGACTGAGTCACACACTGTGGCATCCAGTGTGCAAACACCACTCCACATTAAAAGAATTAATGCATTGACAACTTCTGCTCCTCATATGGAATGAAAGCAAGTCTTCCTTGACCCCGAGAGACTGCCTTAAAAGAAGATAAAGTGCAGGAAGGAACTGCAGATGCTGGTTTAAACTGAAGATAGACACAAAAAGCTGGAGTAACTGGAGAAAATTTCTTCACACTGAAGAAGGGTCTTGGCCTGAAGCATAACCTATTCCTTTTCTCCAGAGATGCTGTCTGACCCGCTGAGTTACTCCAGCTTTTTGTGTCTATCTTAAGAAGATAAGGAGGTTTGACATTGGCTCAGCTGTCTGTTTTGGAAAGGCCTTAGCCATGCTGGGAGTGGGAGGTGGAAATGTAAGAAGGAATGTGATTCTGAACAAGGAGTTGAGGCAATCTGTCAAAACAATGTGGGAAGTGTATCTGATGTGGAGAGCTTGATGCTGTCACTTGATATGAAGTGTAAACCACAAAACTGTGTTCCACTGCCAGTCGTTATTTTGACAAAATGCACCAAAAAGAAAGGCACAGTAAGGATAAGCAGCCTATTTAAACATATGATGAAATGACATTTTAATCATTCCTCCCTCCCAAGATGAGCAGCTTGTGTAAATACAGTAATGGTTAACTGCTTAATATGTGGATAGGAAGTAGAATGGGTGGCACAGCAGCAAAGTTGCTGCTTTACAGCGCCAGAGACCTAGATTTGATCCTGATTATAGGTGCTGTCTATACAGAGTTTGTATGTTCTTCCTGTGGCCACGTGGGTTTCCCCCCACACTCCACAGACCTGCAAGTTTGTAGGTTAATAGGCTTTGGTAAAATTGTTAATTGTCCCTAGTGTGTAGGATAGTGCTAGTCTACGGGATGATCTCTGGTCGGCATATACTCGGTGGGCTGAAGGGCCTGTTTCTGCACCGTATATCTCTAAACAAAGGCTAGTTCAGCACCTAATGGATGTTTTACATAGCAGCTTCCGTTTCATTGAACATTTCTGCCTTGGTCTGTATGTTCAGCTGCATTTATAGATACCACACATTGAGTTGTGGATGGTGCAGAAGGCTGCCAATGGATAGAGCAGGATATAGATCAGTTACAGATATAGATGGAGAAATAGCAGTGAGAGTTTAATCCAAACAAATGTGAAGTGTTGCACTTTGGAAAGTCAGATGTATGGAGAAAGTATACAGTGAATGGCAGGACCCTTAACTACATTGGTGTACAGAACAATCTTCAGGCCCAAGACCATAGGTTTTCTGAAAGTAGAAACACGAGTAGATAGGTAAATAAGATGTATAGTATGCTTGCCTTCATCAGCACTGCGTATAAGAGTCAGGAAGTCAAGTTGCAGCTTTCGATAACTGGTTTGCTGCGTTTGGTGTATTGTTTGTGTTTCTGGCTATCCCATTACAAAAAAGGAATATGGATGCTTTGGGGAGGGTGCAGAAAAGGTTTCCCTGGATGTTGCCTGGATTAGAGGGTACTGGCTATAAGGAGAGGTTGGACAAACGTGGATTGTTTTCTCTGGAGCATCGGAGGCTAAGGAGAGACCTTATAGAAGTTTATAAAAATAATGATAAGTATGAATAGGGTCGACTGTCAGAAACTCTTTCCAGGGGGAAATGAAAAATACCAGAGGGCATAGCTTTAAGCTGAGATGGGAAAGTTTTAAGGCGATGTGTGAGAAACAAATGTGAGAGGAACTTTTAAGAAGCTTTTAGATAGGCACAGGAATATTGAGGGAAAGGAAGGATATAGATCCCGAGCAGGCGGAGGAGATAAGTTAAATTTGGCAACATGTTTGCCACAGACATCATGGGCTAAAAGGGCAGTATTTCTATGCAGTATTTTCAAGCTTTTGTCTCTTCTGCCGAACGGGAGGAAGGAGAAGAAAGAATGATTGGAGTGGGAGAGGTCCTTTATAATGTTGACTGCATTATCACATGACCTTTCATTGACTGAATGCAGTATAGCTTACTGCACTGGTTCTCCTGCACATGTCCCCAATGTCATTACATGACTTTGTGTAAACATAGTTTAAAGATACAGTATGGAAAGAGGCGCTTTCACTCACATTGACCATCAATCACTTGTTCATACTCGTTCCATGTTATCCCACTTTTCACATCCACTCACTATACACTGAGAGCAATTTACAGAGGCCAATTAACCGACAAACCTGCACGTCTTTGGGCTGTGGAAGAAAACCGGAGCACCCCGAGGAAATCCCCGCGGTCACAGGGAGAACGTACAAACTCCACACAGCCAGCACCCGAGGTCAGGATCGAACTAGGGTCACAGACACCGTGAGGCAGCACCTCTACCCGCTTCTCCGCTGTACTGCCCAGACGGAGTTTGGTCAAATAGAATCAAGATTTACTAAACTGCTGAGTAACCACCATTTTACAGACACCAATGATTAGAATGAAATTGTTTTTTTCAGCTGGTTTGCTTAATGATGAATTGTTGCAACAGCCCTGAAATAACTAACAAGTGCTGCTGCCTCTATAAGGTGTTTTGTGTTGTCGTTGGTTTGGCCGTGCTTTGTAAATAGCAATGGTTTTAATTTTTAAATGGGTGATTTGAAAGCCAACAACTGGAAGCTCGGAGGATGTTTATGCAATTTTAACTAAGACGATGCTAGAATGCAAGGTAATTACTATAATTATCATAATTACCTCAATCTGATTGTCAAGTTAGTTATTGAATTTACACTGCACATTTTATTTCATTTCCTGTAAATGCTGATCTGCGCTTCACCTTTTATTGATGAAAGATTGCTCAGTAACTATTGAATGAAGGCTATGCAATTTATTGTGGAAAGATATTTTTCAAATATTCCTTCCATGGACTAACAACTGTAAGCAGGGAGATAAAATGTGTGGGCTGCCACACTTTGAAGTTGTTGCCACTCGTTTAACTCGATAATTACCTCTGCCAGAAACAGTTTCTCTCATCACTGTTCATAAAGAAGGCGTCAGTAACACATTCTAATTCAACTTATTCCAGCTTTTCCATAATTCCCTCCTTCCAAATATTTCTCCTCTTTCCTCTCCTTTTTCCGGCATAGATATCTTTTCTCAACCAAAATGCCTTTCACGCGGAGTGGCAAGGCAGAGGGGTTTATGTTTATTATTGTCACATGTCCCGAGGTACAATGAAGAGCTTTGTTTTGCATGCTATCCAAAAGGATCCAATATACCATACACAGATATAATCCATTCAAAATGTAGAAACAAGGAACTGCAGTTGCTGGTTTATACAAAAGGACACAAAATGCTGGAGTAATTCAGGCAGTGAGGCAGCTGTAAAAGTTTGTAAGAGTCATTGGAGACGGGCCAGGTATTCGTAGTAGTCTCAGGAAGGGTTGGTGTGGCTTCTTGGTTGCTGCATCAATGGTTGGTCCATGTGTAAACAGCATCACATACTGTATTTCACATGGGCAGCTTACAGCCCAGTGGTATGAATACTGATTTCTCTTACTTCAGGTAGCCCCGGCATTCCCTCTCTATCCCTCCACCACCCAAGTTGCACTAGTTTTTCATTTTCACCCTACAAACATCTAACCGTGGCCAGTTTCCTTTATCATCATTACTTTTTTGCATATCTTTCATTCATTGTTTTTTATCTCTCCACACCACCGTCTATATTTCTTGTTTCCCTTATTCTTAACCCTGAAGAAGGGTCTCGACCCGAAACGTCACCCATTCCTTCTCTCCAGAGATGCTGCCTGTCCCACTGAGTTACTCCAGCTATTTGTGTCTATCAATGGTTGGTCCATGACAGATCATTGAAGCTCTCAACCATTTCCACATCTGCACCATTGATGTTAACTGGGTCATGTAAACCACCATGCTTCCTGAAGTTAATAGCTAATTCCTCTGTCTTGCTGACATTGAGGGAGAGATTATTGTTATGACGCCACATTATTAAGTTCTCTATCTCCTTCCTGTACTCCATCTCACCATTGTTTGTGATTCAGCCCACCAGTGCTATTATCTGCAAACAATAAAATTAGAGATGAATTTGGCCATATGGTCGCGAGTGTAAAGGGAGTATTGTAAAGGATTGAAGGCGCAACCTTGTGGGGTACTGGTGTTTTAGAGTTATTGAGGAGGAGGCATTTTCACTTATCCTTACTTATCCTCACTTACGATTGAGGTCAGTGGGAGGGGGGAAGCTGATTCCCAGGTCCCGGAGTTTGGATGGGATTGAAGGAAGAATTATCGTCGATAAATTGGTTCTAATGTAGAAGTCCTTGTTGACTAGGTGTTCCAGAGAGGAGTTTAGGGCCAGGGAGATGGCATTTGCTGTGGACCTGTTGCGACGATGAGCAAATTGCCTGGCAGCCTGGGAGGTTGGAGTTAATGTGTACCATCACTAGTCTCTTCATGCACTTCATGATTTAAATCTTTTTATTTGAACTTCATGCACTTCATGATGGTGGATGTCAGATGGTTTTGATCAAGATCTAAACTGAGCAAGCTAAATTTTTGGCTTCGTAGATTGATATCAGGAATCTAAAACCAAGAAAGTTTACCTTGAACATCAAAGATCATAGAAAAGCCACATCGTATTATTGTTAAAATGAAAAAGAAAGGACAAGGGAGTGGAATTTTACTCAGCTGGACTCAATTTAAGGTTACAGATAATCTAAAACTTTGTGCTTTTCTATGATGTATCGATGAAAGTGAAGAAGATTTCAAGATTATAAACTTATTGTAACGTGACTAATAAATTATTTCTGCTGATCATCAATAAATTAAAAAAAAATAAATGTAAGGAAGTCACAAGAATGTTAAGATTCATGTTAAGTCAGCACCGCCATTCAATGTGACCATGGCTGATCATCCCCAATCAGTTCCCCGTTCCTGCCTTCTCCCCATATGCCCTGACTCTGCTATCTTTAAGAGCCCTATCTAGCTCTCTCTTGAAAGTATCCAGAGAACCGGCCACCACCGCCTTCTGAGGCAGAGAATTCCACAGACTCACAACTCTCTGTGAGAAAAGGTGTTTCCTCATCTCCGTTCTAAATGCTTACCCCTTATTCTTAAACTGCGGCCCTTGGTTCTGGACTCCCTCAACATTGGGAACATGTTTCCTACCTCTAGTGTGTCCAAACCCTTAATAATCTTATATGTTTCAATAAGATCCCTTCGCATTCTTCTAAACTCCAGTGTACAAGCCCAGCCGCACCATTCTCTCAGCATATGACAGTCCCACCATCCCGGGAATTAACCTTGTAAACCTATGCTGCACTACCTCAATAGCAAATATATCATTCCTCAGATTAGGTAACCAGAACTGCAATACTCTACTCACTAGGGCCCTGTACAACTGCAGAAGGACCTGTTTGCTCCTATACTCATCTCCTCTTGATTTAAAGGCCAACATGCCATTCGCTTTCTTCACTGCCTGCTGTACCTGCATGCTTACTTTCATTGACTGATGACCAAGGACCCCCAGATCCCGTTCCACTTTTCCCTACTTGACACCATTTAGACAGTAATCTGCCTTTCTGTTTTTGCTACCAAAGTGGATAACCTCACATTTATCCACATTAAACTGCATCTTCCATGCATCTGCCCACTCACCCAACCTGTCCAAGTCACCCTGCATTCTCATAGCAATCTCCTCACAGTTCAGACTGCCACCCAGCTTTGTGTCATCTGCAAATTTGCAAATGTTACTTTGAATCCCTTCATCTAAATCATTGATGTATATTGTAAACAGCTGCGGTCCCAGCACCGAGCCTTGCGGTGCGCCACTTGTCACTGCCTGCCATTCCGAAAGGGACCCGTTAATCCCTACTCTTTGTTTCCTTTCTGCCAATCAATTTTCTATCCATGTCAGCACTCTACCCCCAATACCATGTGCCCTAATTTTGCCAACTAATCTCCTATGTGGGACCTTATCAAATGCTTTCTGAAAGTCCAGATACACTATATCCACTGGCTCTCCTTTGTCCATTTTCCTAGTTACATCCTCAAAAAATTCCAGAAGATTAGTCAAGCATGATTTCCCCTTTGTAAATCCATGCTGACTCAGACCGATCCTGTTACTCCTATCCAAATGCGCCGCTATTTCATCTTTTGTAATTGACTGCATGCAGGGAACCATGCACCTGCACCCCTAGATCCCTATGCTCCACTACACTCCCAGAGGCCTACCATTCACTGTGTAGGTTCTGCCCTGCCCAAAATGCGTCACCTCACACTTCTCAGTATTATATTGAGTTAACACAATTAACCAGCAAATGACTTTTTCCTGCAATCTCCATGATGCATGGCCTTGCCATCTGGTCATACAAGGATATAAAATGTAAGGAAATAGTTTAATAGGGATAGTATTCCCTGGAGTTCATTGGAGATATTTAACTTTTTCAAGGAATATTGAGAACACCATTGAACCTTTACCTCTATCCACCTGATAATCTGTGGCAATGAGAGAAATGGAATTAACTTTCTGTTTCAGGAGTCCTGAATACATGTGACATGGCCTGCTCGTCGGAGCTGACTGAAGGTTAATTGGAAGTCAATGCTAGGCAAATCTGCATGGGAGAGAACACTTACATTAGTTCACTTCTCCCACCGATGGATGTAGAAGACTTTGGTGAGACAACATTGTTGGTATTTCACCAATGCTCTGGTGCCTAACGTAGGTGCTCCAAGCTTCAGAAGCATTTAGGAAGGTGGCGATCACTTGTAGACCTTAAACTTTGTGTTGCATTTGAGGTTCCTCAGACATCTAAAGGTGCTGCTGGCACTGAAGACAATGGTGAATTCCATCACCATTCTCTGCCTTCATCAATAGAGGCCTCTAAGGTATGGAAAGAGGTCCACATTTTCTTGAGATTTATCATGGACAATTACATTCAGGGATGTGTTGTGCAGCAGATCATGCTGAGAGAGGATCTTAGTTTTGCATTCTCCTTGTGTAAAACCAATTCCATCAGATGGTTTGATGATGGAATTGACAATGATTTGGATCTTGGTCTCCCAGAGTGTGTATGCAATATAACTGTTGCAATATTTTGAAATGTAGAACATGACAGAAACATTTCTTCAGATTGTCTGAACAACGGTCTTGATCCGAAATGTCACCTATTCCTTTTCTCCAGAGATGCTGCCTGACCCACTGAGTTACTCCAGCATGTTGTTTCTATCTTCGGTGTAAACCAGCATCTGTAGTTCCTTCCTACACTTGACAGAAACATTGATAGTTGTATGTGTTATTCTTTTTTTTAGTTCATAACATGGTTCGTTTAAAAATTCAAGCTTGCTTTTTGAAAAGGTAATTAACAGTAGACACAATGTGTGGAATTCAGGGTAGCAACCACCAAAAGCACATTGAAAAGTATGTTAGTTTAGACAAGCAAAATGAATAGAGAACATAGAATTTGAATATCGAATTCTTAATGATTAAATTAACTTTTTGATTAGTGCTTAATTCCACAGAAGAAATATGAACTAAATGAGATTTATTGAAGTGAAAGAGAGACTGGTATTTATGAGGAATACCACAAGCCTTCAGAAAATATCCTAATATATGGATACAACAAATAAAGCACTGTTGAAATGGGGTCACAGTAGTCATGTAGGAAACCCAACCCTCAGGACAACAGAGTATTGCACAAGGTATGGCCAACCCCACATCCCTGATGGACAAGAAGCTCGACCCGAAACTTCACCCATTCCTTCTCTCCAGAGATGCTGCCTGTCCCGCTGAGTTACTCCAGTTTTTTGTGTCCATCTTGGGTTTAAACCAGCATCTGCAGTTCCTTCCTGAAGAAAGACTGGTTAGACTCGGCTTGTACTCGCTAGCATTTAGAAGATTGAGGGGGGATCTTATAGAAACTTACAAAATTCTGAAGGGGTTGGACAGGCTAGATGCAGGAAGATTCTTCCCGATGTTGGGGAAGTCCAGGACAAGGGGTCAAAGTTTAAGGATAAAGGGGAAATCCTTTCGGACTGAGTTGAGAAAAACATTTTTCACACAGAGAGTGGTGAATCTCTGGAACTCACTGCCACAGAAGGTAGTTGAGGCCAGTTCATTGGCTATATTTAAGAGGGAGTTAGATGTGGCCCTTGTGGCTAAAGGGATCAGGGGGTATGGAGAGAGGGCAGGTACAGGATACTGAGTTGGATGATCAGCCATGATCATATTGAATGGCGGTGCAGGCTCGAAGGGCCGAATGGCCTACTCCTGCACCTATTTTCTATGTTTCTATCCCTGATCCCTGTTGGAACAACTAACACCAAAATGTGCTCAATAGCATTTTCTGAGTGATGAGAAGTGGCCTGGATACGATTCCCTTGTGAGGGAAAAAAAAGGAATGTTGTAAAAAATACATCTCAAGAATCAAGAGAGTTTCATTGTAATTTGCACTGGGACCAGTAGACTAAAATTGTTCTTACTTGCTGCAGCTTTACAAGCGCATTAAACACAATAAATAAATATACAATAAATGATCAGTTATTACACCTAAATGAGACCATGGTAGTGCCTGCCATTGTCAGCTACGCAGGGTCAGCATGGACCTGATGGTTAATGGAAAGAAGATGCTCTTGAACGGGGTGGTAATTATTCTCAGGCTCCTGTACCTTCTTCCTAATGGTAGCAGCAAGATAGAGTGTGGCTAGGATGATGTTGGTCTTTGATGATATCCGCTGCCTTCTTGAGGCAGTGCTTCCTAATTGAATTCCCTGGGCAATTATTTTATTTCTCTTGAATTCATGTGATCCTTCTTAAATGTCTGCTTTTCTATTGAAACAAGAGCACGGTTGTAATGTACGAATGTTAATGACCTACTTTATGCTCTATAATGTCCCATAAACAATTGAAATATTTTTAAGCAATATAAGTGGAGCAAGCGAAATGAATCACAACATCATGAGTGCCCTATCCCTCCCTTCAAGGTAAAGAAGCGGGAGCCTCAGTGAACAAGCAGAGCCTTGGTTCAATGCCTCATTTGAAAGTCGACATCTCCGCTAGTTCAGCAATCCTGATTATTGGGAGTATTGTTCTAGATTTGTGTTGAAATTTAGAGTTAGATTACAACTCACAGACCTCTGACTCAAGAATTGATATAACATCAAACTAAGTTTAGAGGGCAGCACAGTGACCTGGATTCAATCTAGACCTCTGGTGCTTCCCTGGGTGAAGTTTGCACATTCTCCCTGCGACTGCATGAGTTTCTCTCATTTGCTGTGGTTTCATCCCACACCCCCAAAGACAGGCGGGTTTGTTGGATAATTAACCACCTTAAATTGCCCACAGTGTAGGCGAATGATAGAATCTATAGGGGAGTTTACGTCAATGTGGGAGGAATGAAATGGGATTTGTGCTAATGAGTGCTTGATATTTGGTGCGGACTCAGTGGGAAGTGAGGCTTGCTTACATGCTTCATGATTCAAGTTTTCATCAGTCTCTACCTTTAAGTCGCAACCAGCATCAAGTGATGTGAAGCACGCGTGGTTGGAATATGAACAAACTCTGTATTTGTCTGTGACTTGAAAAACGTAAGGTGTTTGTACAAAATTAATGAGCTTCAAGCAAAACCTGCAATACAAAACTCTCCTCCAGAGCAGCTGAATTGAGGACTTCCAACAAAGCAAGCTGACTCATTAAGTAACCTGTTCAATTATGCCACACATCGCTAACCAAGGAAAATAATTAATTGATGGTTTCTGCAAAACAGAATTTTGACTATTAGTTTGAAAGGGCACAACACTTCCTGGTGTTGCTGCAGAATGGAGACAATGTCACAACTTCTTTGGAATTTCTATGGTTGGAAAGAAAGAGAAAAATACATGTTTGAGCATTGTTAATCATAAGTAGAGCGCACATGGCTCTAAACATGGTAATAATCAAATAGCGTGGGCACAGCACCAATTTTTGAGGCACCACGATTCACAGTCCTTCAGTCTGAAAAACGCTCTTCCACTACCATACTCTGCTTCCTTCCATGAAGCAAATTCTATATCCAGTTAGTGGATCCAGATCTGGATCTGGATCTCACCCGTGTGATCTAAACTTCTAGAGCAGCCCACCATTGAGCCACCTCTTGAAACAACTGGTTGAAATTGAAAAGTGGGAATAGCAATTTGGCTTTTACTCATTCAAATACTTCAAAGGATAGAAAGACAGGGCTACAAAATGTTCCTCTGGGACATTTCAACCTTCAGATTTGTTGCCTTTCTCAAAGGGCTTGCAATCTGTGATGAGGCTAATTCCAAATTATTAAAGCAGCAAAGATGTGGTCCTCAGTGTTAGGTTTTTGCCCTGCCCCAGTCTGTTTCATGTATCTTGTAATCTCAATGAGTCAACTTGATGATCGGTCATTTAAATGAACATTAATCATGAATGCCTGTCTTATCAGTTTGATGTTTATAGATATTTGTAATTTTCAAATTAAAAAAGCAGGGTTCACCATGTATATTCACCCCCCAGATAAGTGACAAACTGGAGAAGCAGAAATATAATTCCTGCTCTTCAGACTACCGCTGTGCTTCATTGTAAGCAATTTATTACAGTGCTAAACAAATGGCTGAATATAATTGTCCAAGTGAATACTTGTGAATCTGGACCTCTGAGCAGCTGTATAATATTTACCTTGTGAATTCATAGCACCAAGCGTGCCATGAATCCTGACTCATTTGACAGCTTCTTGGTCATGTTGTGTGAAAAATCATATTGCTGCCCCACACTTGCGTAAACTGTCGCAGCAGATGATGTGGCAGGTTGAACAATGTTCTATCAATAGTATTGTCAGAAGAGTAATTTACGTTGAAGAGGGGGAGTAATAAACTTTTGGTAATTATGTTGACGGTTCCCAGTCAGAATGTAAGAAATCTTTTGCTTGTCAGAGCAACAGAGGTTTACTGCTGGAACTTAAATTATTATTCATGTAGGGTATAGCCATTACTCAGTAAAGACATGTATACTTCCAATATATTTTCACGCTTGGCATTGATAATTATCCAACTTTAGACCTGCCTTTGACATGAAGTAATATTGAATATTGACTTATTTATGCCCTTACAAAAGCCCTACATAATTATACTTGTATGGTGCTTGATCTCATTCTTTCTACATCATAAATCATTGGGCGAGTAATGAATAGTGAGCTGTTGATGAAAACAATGCCTAACTGATGTTGTAATGCCTTCGAAGGCATCAACATAGACCTGATTTCAGTTGACAGGCCACATATACACTCTCCATTAGACCTTTTAACATTAAACCTATTAGACCTCCAATAGACCTAACTCAAAAGAGAATTAGATAGGGCTAGCGGAATCAAAGGATATGGGGAGAAGGCAGGAACGGGGTACTGATTGTGGATGATCAGCCATGATCATATTGAATGGCGGTGCTCGCTCAAAGGGCTGAATGGCCTACTCCTGCATCTAGTGTTTATGTACCTTTGCAATTCTGAAATGCTACAAATATGATGCCAGCAGACCCTAATCCTGGATTAAATTGTTCGTACAATATCTTTCTCCTCAATGGGCCTGAGAGAGAATGCTCTACATTTAAAAATAAATGTATACTAGCATATTAAAATGGTGATTTTGAGAATAACCCATAAAAATGGGAGAAGGCAGGAGAATGGGGTTGAGAGGGAAAGATAGATCAGCCATGGTTGATGGCAGAGTAGACTCAATGAATAGCCGAATGGCCTAATTCTGCTCTGATGACTTAAGTTATGAACTTACTCAGACACTATGAAGCCTGCAAGCCAGCCTAAGAGTCTCACTGTTTAAGAAGGAACTGCAGATGCTGGAAAATCGAATGTAGACAAAAGTGCTGGAGAAACTCAGCGGGTGCAGCAGCATCTATGGAGCGAAGGAAATAGGTAACGTTTCGGGCCAAATCCCTTCTTCAGACTGATGGAGGGTGGGGGCGGGGAGAAGAAAGGAAAAAGGTAAAGGAGGAGGGCTGAGGGAGAGCTAGGAACGGGAGGAGACAGCAAGGGCTACCGGAATTTGGAGAATTCAATGTTTATACCACTAGGTTGCAGACTGCCCAAGCGGAATATGAGGTGCTGTTCCTCCAATTTCCAGTGGTCCTCACTCTGGACATGGAGGAGGCCCAGGACAGAGAGGTTGGATACGGAATGGGAGGGGGAGTTGAAGTGCTGAGCCACCGGGAGGTCAGGTTGGTTAATGCGGACCGAGCGGAGGTGTTCGGAGGAACGATCGCCAAGGCGGAGAAGAACCTTGTCATTGATGTTGGAGCAAAGATAATGGGACAATTAAAGGACATGACTTGGAGGACTATAGCAAATGGGAAGTATAATTGTAGGAGATTATTGCAAAGGCAAGAACTTTTAACTGAAGTGAAAGTGATCTAAGAAGTATTATTGGAAATCAATGAAATCAATGAAAGGTCAGTGAGCATGAGTGAGCAAGACAGGGGGTGGGTAACTGAATATGGTACAGGTGTGATTTGTGAAAGGCAGCAGCAGGGGGTGCAGTAGAATAATCACATTTAGAAATGTGAAGTATTTCAACAGCTGAAGAAATGTAATGGTGTGTGGAGCATTGCAAAGATAGAAATAAATGGTGTGGACAACATCAACAACAGCTTGAGTAACTATCACACTTTTGATGAAGAGGGAAATCTCTCTGGGTACTGTACAGAGATGTAATCGGACAAGAATAGATATTGTGACAAAGGAGAAATACCAAGAGATGGATCAAAATCTTTAAGGAGGGAAATCCACAACATGAAGCCTAGGCAGCATTAGTGACTTAGATTAGTTGCACAAGTGCTGAATTGGATTTGAGTGGATCACAGGAACGGAAAAGACAGGGACCAGGAAAGAAGAGGAAGAAAATATTAAATAGAAACCATCAGTGAACTGGAGGTTGTTACTTCAGATGTAGGCCCTGATATAATTGCGACAAGCCATCCCCAACTCGGGTCTTCTATGATAACAACCAACATATCACTTGCCTTTCTCATAGTTTGCTGGTCTTGTATGTTAGCTTCCACTGACTTGTGTATAAGAACTTCTAGGTCCCTTTGAACATCAGCTTTGCTAATCTGTCAGCCTTAAAATAAAACACCATGTTTCTTTAATGAACTGAAGTGGTTGACCTCACATTTTTTGGACCATAAATATTTTATAACATTATAAGCATGGATAGGATATATTTTACTTTCATCTGTCTTAGAGTAGAAATGTCAAATACTTTATGGCTTATCTTTAAGGTGAAGAAACCAAGAAACTCCACATGCTGGTTTACAAGCAGTATCTATGGGGAACATGGATAGGTGACATATTTGGTTGAGACCCTTCTTCAGATGCCACCTGACCCATTGAGTTACTCCAGCACAGCGCTTTGTGTCTTTTTTTTATCTTTAAGGTGAGATGGGGAACATTTAAAGGAGATGTGCAGGGTGAGTTTTTTTGCCTGGAATGTACTGCTAGGCAAGGATAGTAACAGCAGATATGTTATTGATGTTGAAGAGGCGTTTAGATTAGCCATGAATAGGTAGAGAATGGAGGGGATATAGATTGTGTGCAGGCAGATGGGGATAGTTTAATTTGTTATCAAGGTCTTCACACACATCAGGGGTTTGAGAGCATATTTCTGTGCTGTTCTGTTCTATGGTCTAATGTTGGTCAGGCTCCACGACGAGACTCCACGCTGCGCCCGCTGCTGAAAATAAAACACTCTTGACTCTCCCCATAAATCCTGATACCCGTACTAATCACAAATCTATCAATCTCCCCCTTAAAAATACCCATTGACTGTCTCCACCGTATTTTGTGGCAATGAATTCCATAGATTCACCACCTTCTGACTCAAGAAATGCCACTTCATCACCTTTTTAAAGATACATCCTTTTATTCTGGGCCATGGCCTCTGGTCCTAGTCTCTCCTACTAGTGGAAGCATCCTCTGGCCAGTCCTTTCACTATTCGCTAAGTTTCAATGCAGAGTCTGTTGAAAGAAAAACAGGTCTAATGTTTCATGCTGAAGGCCCTTCCTTAGACTATTCTGATGCTGCACTAATTTTCTCTGATGTGTGTGTGTGTTAGTGAAGCACTTTGTATTCTGTGCTATGTCAGCAGACATCCAAGTTAATCATACCAGCGATGTGTTTGTTGAACAAAGAAGCTGCTCAATTTAAAGCCATAACAATCATATGGCCGTGCAATGAAATATCGTCTTCTCAAAGTCTTTTCAAACCTTAGCATTAGCAAAAGTTGCTGAATGTATGCGTCAAATAAACCTCCTGGAATCATTTGATGAATTCCAACACTGCCAAATCTTGTCTCGTCTCTCGCAATCACCCTCAAGCAAATTAATGAATCTTTAATCTCGTTCTTTGTTTTTTACATCTTTCTTCTTAAAGAAATGGAAAGGTATTTTATTTGTATTTTGCCTTTCTTTGTTTTCTTTGAACTTTGAACTAATACCACCAATGTCCTACCTTCTGCATTGAACTCATTTTAATATCCAATTTGTCATTTTGTTCTAAATTGTTTCCTTTCCCTGAGAACAATAAATTCACATGTCAAATCATGCCACTTGGAATACTGCACCAGGAACCCCACTGGAGCCACAATGTGTCCAGGTTGTAATGCCTTGTCTGAGATGCTTGGTATTGCGTGTGTGTGTGTTTACAGCATTACACCATTGTTTTTAAAGGGGTGTCCATTATTGGACACATCCTGGAAAATCCTGAGAGGCCTTCAGATAAATAAAATACTTGATCCTTAGATCCTTACCTCACCTGTTGCCTACATGATCTGCCAGACTGAAGTCCTCTCCCCTCCCCAACTTCCACAGCCACAGTGCCAACTGGATCTCCCTGCCCTGTAAGGCTTGGACAAGCAGACTGGACGGACCATGTTTGAGCAAAACTAAGGTCTAGTTGTTTGCAAATTATGTTCTGACCACAATCGTAAGTGAATTTTAATACAGACCAACAGCAACCAAAATAACACTCTGCAAATTCTGAACATGGTGATAGAACGTGCAGCAGTGCAAATCTTGGTTGATCATCATGAATAAACAGTGGAAGGATATGACAGAAGTTAAACATTTTTCATCGAGGACCTGAGGAGATAGGTTCAAGGTGAAGGGGAAAAGATTTAATAGGAATCTGAGCGATAACCTTTTTCACACTAAGGGTGGTTGGTGTCTGGAACAAGCTGCCAGAGGAATTAGCTGAGGTAGGGAATATCCGAACGTTTAAGAAACAGCTCGACAGGTACATGGATAGGATAAGTTTGGAGGGATATGGACCAAGCGCAGGCAGCATGGGACATGTTGGCCGGTGTGGGCAAGTTGGGCCAATGGTCCTGTTTCCACATTGTATCACTCTATGACTCCATGACTATCTGGTTGACACAGAGGTTTATATGAACAAGTTTATTTTAGATCATATTTATCCCTTTGTAGTATATATTCAGTAGGTATTCACTTTATGGCTATTGATACATTGTTGCATCTATCATTGCCGTTAGTTGCCATTTATAAAAAAAGATGTTTGGAAACTCTATCCTGTTTCTATCCTGGGATGTCAGGACTTTCATATGAGGAAAGACTGGATAGACTCGGCTTGTACTCGCTAGAATTTAGAAGATTGAGGGGGGATCTTATAGAAACTTACAAAATTCTTAAGGGGTTGGACAGGCTAGATGCAGGAAGATTGTTCCCGATGTTGGGGAAGTCCAGAACAAGGAGTCACAGTTTATGGATAATGGGGAAATCTTTTAGGATTGAGATGAGAAAAACATTTTTTACACAGAGAGTGGTGAATCTCTGGAATTCTCTGGCACAGAATGTAGTTGAGGCCAGTTCATTGGCTATATTTAAGAGGAAGTTAGATGTGGCCCTTGTGGCTAAAGGGATCAGGGGGTATGGAGAGAAGGCAGGTACAGGATACTGAGTTGGATGATCAGCCATGATCATATTGAATGGCGGTGCAGGCTCGAAGGGCCGAATGGCCTACTCCTGCACCTATTTTCTATGTTTCTATGTTTCGTTGGCTGCTACCGAGAGTCATTAAAACCTGTGCATTACATCATTATTCATTTTAAATAGACGGAGCAAGATTTATTTTTTAAATACTTAAATCAAACTATTAGTTGCCACATCCACACTGCCCGTTTCCATTTCTGGTCTTTTGTTAATTTTCTGTAGCTTGTTGGTTACCTCTGAGGGAAACATGGTTTTATTTGACTATCTTAATGTACTCTATGGTCAGCCTTCCATTCAGAATTCCAAAACACTATTGACTGCAGCTTACATTACACACATCACACCATGCTTTGTCCCAATTAACCTACATAACGCTCTCATGTCAACCTGTTTTGGAGTCTCTTTTTTAGTTTAGTTTAGAGATACAGTGCGGAAATAGACCTTTTGGTCTGAGTCTGCACCAACCAGCGATCCCCATATACTAACACTATCCTGCACACACAAGGAACAATTTACAATTTTACCAAGGCAATTAAGCTACAAACCTGCACGTCTTTGGAGTGTGGGAGAAACTCCACGTGGGTCATGGGGAGAATGTACAAACTCCATACAGACAAGCACCCGTGGTTTGGATCAAACCCAGGACTCTGGCGCCGTAAGCTCTACCGCTATGCCACTGTGCCGCTGTCGAGCTTTAGTGCATTTAATATCCTGAGTGATGGGATAAATCTTTGGATGACGTTTTTAAGTCAAGTTCTACAGAGGTGAATATAAAATATCCCACAACACTATTTGATCAAGAACAAACAATTCTCACTCTCATTCTCTGTCTGTCTGTTCCGACCAACTTCTCTTGCTCGATTGGCATTAACTAAAATGCAGATCATCCATTAGCTTGCTGTTAGTGTGAACAAACTGCTCCATGTAATCCATGGTGCACAGAATACACATTCTAGCTGAAGTCTGGGACTCGACTGGATCAGGCGATGCTCCAGAACATCGAGCGCGCTGGATTGGACTGGACTTTGAAAATGGCACCAAAACCTTGCAACTCTAGCATTATGGTGTCAGTGTAATATTTCTACGCTCTTTGTACTATCGGGAATTGTGCTTAGGTTTGGCAATACTTTACTTTACTGAACTATATGCAAAAAAAAGGGAATTCACTGATAAAGAACCATTGAACACTTCAGGATATCTGGAAATGCTGCATGAATTTGAGCCCTTTCTATTTTATTTAGTTTAATTAATCGGACATATAGAAGATGGACACAAAATGCTGGAGTAACTCAGCGGGTCAGGCAGCATCTCTGCAGAAAAGGAATAGGTGGCGTTTTGGGTCGAGTCCCTTCTTCAGACATATAGAAGTTGTGTTGAGTTTCCAAACCTTCGGATGTCATGCTAGGTTTGCAGTGAGAAATGAACATCTTGCAAGTTCTTTGTAAGTTTGCCTTGGGACTGTCATATTAATAAAATAAACTTACTTCTTGCTAATTAGTAGCTCCCTTCCGTGGTTGTTTCAATCAGTGAGGAGAAGTGCGTTTGTGCAGAGCTCAGGTGTTGGGAAACGCAACGCAGTGACCTCGATTCCTATCAGTTAGGTGTTCAGCTTCAGTTTCTGCAGGAGCAACGATGTGGCCCAATTACCGCCAACAGAAGACAAACTACCACTTAGAAATGCATTACAAATGTTTGGTTGACTGATCCATTGTGGTATTATGTTTTACTTAAAGATATGATTCACTTGGAGGTAGTGCTGAACAATTTGTCTGTGACTTGATTTTGGAGGTTAACCAACCAATTTGGGAAATCCAGTTCTTTAATGAATTATTTATTTCTTGGTTGCACTGATCACCACATGTCGGTTGGGAACCAGCTGGAAAATAATTAAAAGCTATATTAATGCAGCTTTCAGCTTGCTTCAACAGTTCGGCTATTTTCTTTACCCAATCGCAGATAAACATTTGTAAGGCTTACCAGCTTTCTGAGGATTTAAATACAAAAGCAATACTGAATGTTGCTCCTTAAGAACAGGGTTAGGTTTTTGATAATCTCATCAACAACTCTTAGGTGGCACTTGTAAGATAATTAAACGGCAAGCACAGCACATGAACAAGCTTACTTTTCTTTGTTTTCAATTTTAGAGTAGATTTTTTTTGGAGGGTCAGGAAACAGATGTCATTTCAATTTTTGTGAAACTTCGCTGTGTGTCCCTGAATTCATCTGACTTGCCCGTACTGCACACGCGGATTGATATGGAGTTTTATCCCTGACTACATAGAGTAAAACTAACTATCTCCCATGTTAGACACAAAATGCTGGACTAACTCAGTGGGACAGGCAACATCACTGGAGAGAAGAATTGGGTGATGTTTCGGGTCAAGACCCTACTTCAGACTGGGTCTGAAGCTGCCTCCCATTTTTGCAATGGTAATCGCACGTAGATGAGGAGTGTTCTACTTAGAGAGCAGGAGACTGACATATGATCTTATAGAGGTTTTTTAAATCATGAGGGGAATTGATGGATGGATGCATAGATTATTTTAACTAGGGTAGGGGAATCAATAACTAGAGGACCTTGCCAGTGGAGGTAGTTAAGGCAGGTACAATAACAACATTTAAAAGATGCCTGAACAGGTACATGAATAGGAAAGGATTAGAGGGATAATGGACCAAATACAGGCAAATAGGACTTTGTTTAGATGGGGCACCTTGGTCAAATGGCCCGTCTCCGTGCTGCATGACTATATCAGAGGAGCCCAAAACAAACCCCATGAAAAAATATCAATTTTATTTTAATCTTCACGTTAATCAAAATATTTAAACAGTTTTAGGTTCAATAATATGAATAGAATTATGAAGTGGGAAACAATATAATAGTGTATTTTATCACACAGGTGAAGTTTGACCATTCCTTCTGTGTTCCTTTATTCTCAATGAAGTATCAATGATCAAGAGCTTCCATTTACTGAACCATATATGTCAAATCCATGCCTGGTCGCACAACTTACTTATTTTTATAGTCTTCTCTATTTTCCCATTTACTTTCTCAATTTTTCTTCATCTCTCCCATGTTCTAGTCTTCCACTTTGTGAAATCTCCAATAGCATTTCATGGGCAGACTATCTGGAAACGCAACCAATGTTTTAAATTAGTTGGAATTATCTAACCCTTGAGTAATACCTCCTGGGAGAGATCTTAACCTACAGTTACTCTTGCAGTCTTTCCAAAGGACAGCTATTAATGTCATTGTGAATCATAGCGTTTTTCAGTGACTGATGAAACTCCTCTTCTTAGTGTTATAAATGTCAAGGAATTACAAATGTCTGTTGGCTAATCACATCAGGTTTGCCATATGTGATGAACTAAAATTGTTCACTGTTCATTTGAGTTGAACTTTCTCTGGGCTAGATGGTTCTATTTTGTGGATGGGAGGTTCCATCAGAAACTGCCTCCCTCTGTTATTCATCACACAGTAGACTTCTCCAATTCTGCACTCTACTTCAGAAGTGTATAACTTGCTGGTAAACAAATGAACCAATATCCAGCCCCTTGTTCTTTAGCTGGAATCACTATTAACTCTTGGAATAGCTCTGAGCTGAAGGCTCAGGTCCATTTTGCATCCTACACCTTTTATTTATGCCCTAAGTGATGATCCCATTATTTTCAAAGAAGCCTCTGACTTACATTTTAAAAAATTCAACAAATTAAAAATCTCTTTTTTTTCCACAGTACATTTCTTTCTTTCACTGGAGACACTTGTGCTATCTTTAATTGAACTTTGCTGGACTTTATCTTCCACTAACCGATATTCCCTTTATCCCGTATCTGTACACTGTGAATGGCCTGATTGGATAGCATGCAACAAAAAGGCTTTTCACTGTACCTCGGTAGGCGTGACAATAAAATAAATTTAATTAAATAACAGTAGCATACTTATTTGTTATTATTTGAATATTGAATAAGCGAGTATTGAGTTTTAATTTGAGTTTAGCTCATTGCCACGTGTACCGAGGTGCAGTGAAAAGCTTTTGTTGCTTGCCAACCAGTCGGTGGCAAGACAATACATGAGTAGAATCCAGCCATCCACAGTGTACAGATCCATGATAAAGGAATAATGTGACTAGCATAGTTACAGTTAGAAATGCTGCTGCTGGAGTAGAGATTTAAAAGGGTGAAGCGTGATTGCAGATCCACTATTGTGACTGGCACACAAAAGAGTTGTCTGGCTTGGGTGCCATCTTGGATCTGAATCTATAGTATTGGATCAATTGAACAGCAAAACATTTTTGTCAGCGGCGAGCTATCAAATATCAGAGCTATGCTGGGGACAGGGCTGGCATTTTGTGGCATTGTCACTATGTGCAGCATCCTATATGCACCAGTAAGTGTGGTCACACAATTGGTTTGGGGATTCAGATACGTGACCTGACCCGTGGATCTCATGTTATCGCTGAGCAAATACAAGTTTAACGTTTTCTGCAGCTTGTTATCTCATTAACTGATTGATTAGTAGGACTCGATGTTACAATCCCTAAGGTTTTTCACTACAATTGACATTTGGTATTCTTGGGGATGACCACTAGGTGATTTTCTACCAATCAGACACATCTTCAGTTGTGTACCTCAACGTCACTGGCCTTTTATCACAAGACACCCACAGTCGAGGCAGGCCCACCGCAAGGGTGATCAGACCCGGGTGTGTGTCTTAGGTTAGCCTCTAGATGGTCACGTGGCAGCCCAGACAGCATCTTTTCTCTTCAGCCACAGCCAGTGACTGCTCCATTCGGCACTTTTCCTTCCTGATCATATTGACTTTTTTTAGTGGACCGATTGTAAACCAGCATTATCAGTTACATTGGTGAATTTGCTGTGAAGCAAAAGGACCAGGATGACATTTTTAAAGCTCATTTGCAGTGCAAGCGAGGTTTGGCAGTAATTAGTACCTGCGTGCAATAAAAAATGTATTTTAACTGGAATAATGATATAAATGGGCTGAGTACTGACAGCCTCATTGGTATTTACACAGCCAAATCTAGGCCAGTGTATATTAAACAGGCATAGTTTGTTACATTCTTTTTAAATATTAATGTGTTCAGAAAGTTTCACACTTGGTTGCAAATTCCCTTTGACAATTAAATGCGTTGAATGCAGGTATGATTAGCAAGATACATGAGATTAAAAATATCCATTGCTCCAGAACATTGCTTGAAACCTGAAGGAAAATTATACCTTGCTGGTAACATTGAAACTGCTCCACTATCACCATTACATCTTTGCACATTTCTTAGTCGTTCTGATGGCTTATATTCTAATGTAAGTTAAATGCTAAATAACCTATACTAAGATGGACACAAAATGCTGGATCAACTCAGCGGGACAGGCAGCATGGCTGGAGAGAAGGAATGGGTGACATCTCGGGTTGAGACACCTACTTCAGACTGAAACTCACGGGAAAGGGAAACGAGAGATATAGACGATGATGTAGAAAGATATAGAGCAATGAATGAAAGATAAGCAAAAAAGTGACAATGATAATGAAAACGGGCCTTTGTTACTTTTAGCTAGGTGAGAATGAAAGCTGGTGTGACTTGGGTGGGGGTGGGAGTGGGAAAGAGGGAAAGCAAGAGGTTGTTTGATGTTGGAGAAATCAATTTCATACCCCTGGGTTGTAAGCTGCCCAAGCGAAATATGAGATGCTGTTCCTCCAATTTGCATTTAGTCTCACTCTGACAATGGAGGAGGCCTAGGACAGAAGGGTCAGTGTGGGAATGGGAAGGGGAATTAAAGTGTTTGGCAACCGGGAGATCAGGTAGGTCCAGGCGAATTGAGCAAAGGTGTTCAGCAAAATGATCACCCATTCTACGTTTGGTCTCACCAATGTATAAGAGTCCACATCTTGAACAACGGATACAGTAGATACTATACCTATTCTAAGATTGTAGATCTCAGTCTAACATACCTATATCCAAAGGGTAGTTGGATATATCACCAATGCATTGGACTCGGTTTCACCCTCAGGATCCAGTGTTGCTAAAGTTTTGTGATGTGGCTTTTCTTACATGATGATTACAGATATATTAAAAAGGACCAGGAACTCTGGTTTCCTCCCATGCTCTTCCAGGTTAATTGGCCTCTACAAAAATTGTCCCTAATATATAGAGAATGGATGAGAAAGTGGGAAAGCATAGAGCTTGTGTGAATGGGTGATTGATGGCTGGTGTGCTCAGAATGCCAAAGGGCCTGTTTCCGTGCTGTTTCACTTAACTAAGCTAAAATATTGGCATATTTTGATGCAGAGATTTAAAGAAAATCATAAACAGGCCTATGAAGGAGATTTCTGTTTAGATGTAAAGGCACAAGACACCAACAGCTGATGATACCCATAGACTTGTTTTATTGACAGGATAGTTATGGGAAGCCCAGTAATCTATATTTGAGCCTTTAGATTCGCAGGCTGATTTTGAATTTTAGACCTGTAATAGATTAAACATAGAAACATAAAAACATAGAAATTAGGTGCAGCAGTAGGCCATTCGGCCCTTCGAGCCTGCACCGCCATTCAATATGATCATGGCTGATCATCCAACTCAGTATCCTGTACCTGCCTTCTCTCCATACCCCCTGATCCCTTTAGCCACAAGGGCCACATCTAACTCCCTCTTAAATATAGCCAATGAACTGGCCTCAACGACATTCCCTCCACAGATACTGCCTGACCAGCTGAGTTCCTCTAACACTTTGTGTTATGATCTGGATTCCAGCATCTGAACTTTCTTGTGTCTCAAGCGGACATAAGATTGGTTTCTTTGCAACATCCTGCAACATCCTGATCTTCACGGAAACTTGGCTCAACACTGACGTTCCTGACAGCGCCATCCAGCTATCGGGGCGTCATTTACTCCGAGCGGACAGGACATCAGACTCCGGTAAGACCAGAGGTGGGGGTCTGTGCATTTATGTAAATAAAGCATGGTGCACGGACTCCACCATCATCGAGAGTCACTGCTCAGCTAACCTTGAGTTCCTCTTGGTTAGATGCAGACCGTTCTATCTGCCCAGAGAGTTCACCTCCACTGTTGTGACTGCAGCCTATATCCCTCCTGATGCTAATGCCAAGCTTGCAATGAAAGAGCTGCATACTGCCATTAGCAATCAACAGACGCACAACCCCGAGGCAGCCTTCATTGTTGCGGGTGACTTAAATCACTCTAACCTGAAGACTGTACTCCCCAAATTCCACCAACATGTCTCCTTCCCCACTAGAGTAGACAAGACACTGGACAAAGTCTACACCAACATGGCTGAAGCTTACAAAGCCATCCCCCTCCCCCACCTTGGTCAGTCTGATCACGTCTCATTGTTCCTGCTCCCTAAGTACTCCCCACTCATCAGACGGGTTAAACCAACCTTGAGGACAGTTAAAGTCTGGTCAGAGGAAGCGGACTTCACACTTCAGCAGTGTTTTGGAAACACTGACTGGAAGGCGTTTGCAGCCCAGGCCACCCTTGACTCCCACACGGACATTGATTCCTACACATCCTTTGTTCTGGACTTTATAAACTCCACCATCAATAGTGTCACCTCCCTCAAACAGGTGACCATATTCCCGAATCAGAAGCCATGGATGAACAGCGAGGTCAGGCTACTGCTGAAAGCACGGGACACTGCTTTCAGGTCAGGCGATGCTCGAGCCTACAGTTCAGCCAGGGCTAACCTGAAGAGAGGCATCAAGAAGGCCAAGCACTGCCATAAGCTCAGGATTGAGGAGCACTTCAACAACAACTCCGACCCCCGACGCATGTGGTAAGGCATCCAGGCCATCACGGACTACAGACCCTCCAACACCACCCCCACATCCAGCGACGCCTCCTTCCTTGAGGAGCTTAACCACTTCTATGGCAACTTCGACAGGGACAATCTAGAGACAGCCATCAAGGCTGTGCTACCTGCCGATCACCAACCCCTCACACTCACCCCCTATGACGTATTCGTGGCACTGAGTAGGACTAATGCACGTAAAGCTGCTGGCCCTGACGGCATCCCCGGGCGCGTGCTCAGGGCCTGTGCTGCGCAGCTGACAGACGTCTGGACTGACATCTTCAACCTGTCACTTGCCCAAGCAGTTGTCCCCACGTGCCTTAAAACCACCTCCATCGTGCCAGTGCCAAAACACTCCACTGCGGCAAGCCTCAACGACTTCCGCCCAGTTGCACTTACCCCCATCATCACCAAGTGCTTCGAGAGGCTGGTCCTGGCACACCTCAAAAGCTGCCTACCCCCCACACTGGATCCCTATCAGTTTGCCTACTGCAAGAACAGGAGTACGGAGGATGCCATCTCAACGGCACTTCACTCCGCCCTCTCCCACCTCGACAACAGAGACACTTACGTAAGAATGCTGTTCATCGATTACAGCTCAGCATTCAACACCATTATACCATCAAAACTGATCACCAAACTCGGTAACCTGGGCATAGACCCCTCCCTCTGCAACTGGATACTGGACTTTCTAACCAACAGACCCCAGTCTGTTAGGTTAGACAAGCACACCTCTTCAACCCTCACCCTGAACACCGGCGTTCCACAGGGCTGTGTGCTGAGCCCCCTCCTCTACTCCCTCTTCACCTATGACTGCACACCTGTACATGGTACTAACACCATCGTCAAGTATGCAGATGATACAACGGTGATTGGCCTCATCAGCAACAACGATGAGTCGGCCTACAGGGAGGAGGTCCAGCACTTAGCAGCATGGTGCGCTGACAACAACCTGGCCCTTAACTCCAAGAAGACCAAGGAGCTCATTGTAGACTTCAGGAAGTCCAGGGGCGGCACGCACACCCCCATCCACATTAACGGGACGGAGGTGGAACGTGTTTCTAGCTTCAGGTTCCTGGGAGTCAACATCTCCGATGACCTCTCTTGGACCCACAATACCTCAACTCTGATCAAGAAGGCTCACCAGCGTCTCTTCTTCCTGAGGAGACTGAAGAAGGTCCATTTGTCTCCTCAGATCCTAGTGAACTTCTACCGCTGCACCATCGAGAGCATCCTTACCAACTGCATCACAGTATGGTATGGCAACTGCTCTGTCTCCGACCGGAAGGCATTGCAGAGGGTGGTGAAAATTGCCCAACGCATCACCGGTTCCTCGCTCCCCTCCATTGAGTCTGTCCAAAGCAAGCGTTGTCTGCGGAGGGCGCTCAGCATCGCCAAGGACTGCTCTCACCCCAACCATGGACTGTTTACCCTCCTACCATCCGGGAGGCGCTACAGGTCTCTCCGTTGCCGAACCAGCAGGTCCAGGAACAGCTTCTTCCCGGCGGCTGTCACTCTACTCAACAACGTACCTCGGTGACTGCCAATCACCCCCCCACCCCCGGACACTTATTATCACTTATTATTATTTATTTAAATCATTTGCTATGTCGCTCTTCCAGGGAGATGCTAAATGCATTTCGTTGTCTCTGTATTGTACACTGACAATGACAATTAAAATTGAATCTGAATCTGAATCTGAATCTGAATCTGATTGAATACTGCTCCAACTTGTGCTCTTGTATCTGAGGTGGAGAGGCTGACAAATGAAGCCTGAAGGCCTGTGGAGACCAAATACATGGTCAATAAATATGAGTAATTTATGCATGAACTGAACAGAAAATTTAAGGGAAAGTTCTTTATCCATAATTCAGTCTCAAGGCAAATTAAGGGAATGCTGGAGAAAGACATGAGGGAGAATGAAAGGCTAACCGGACTTAGATAGCTGGAGAGAGGTGGGAACAGAGTGAAGCAATAATGTGTGAAGAAAGCAACCTTTATCTGTACTTCAATTCTATACAGTATATACCCAAAGTAAAGCCGTTACCTGCCTTTCTATGCTCTACAGTAGCTTCAAGCTTAAGCGGAGATTCATTGACCTGGAATCACAATCCAAGGCTGCTGTTCTCTCCCTGTTTCCATGACTGAACTTGGACAGAGCAAAATCATGACAAGGACACATCTCCCATCACTTTATTCAGGTCCAAAAAATGGACTGAACATTCGCTGATGTTGGTCTTAAATGTGCATCTGACATAATCTCCCGTGACCGTCAAGTGGTATTATTCCATGTGTGCATGAAGATTAAAAGAAAAAGCAACGTACTGGACCCTGAGCATGATTGAAGTTTGCAGTAAAGGGACCAAAAACCCAAATGATATTTGGTGCACTGCACCACAATTTTACAGGGCGCTTGAAATGGTGCGCAACAATTTCTAGGCCATTATTTATTAATGTCCCATTTTAATCTAAGAGCTCCTATTGCAATGCTACAATAAATTAAATGAAAATGTAATTTGGAAATTAATGTGCTGAACCATGTTCCTATAGAGCACACTGCCACAATAGGCCTGGATATATGTTCTAACAGAAAAAAGAGTACAGTTGCTATGGCAACCATCACGAATTGAAAAGCCTTATCCTATTTTAATTTGCCCGTATGATCTATTGCAGATGCTTATCTGAGAATTCTATTTAATTTTAAGAAGGTCTTTCCAGCAACTACTCCAGACATCAAATTTGTTAAATGTTCAGTCAGCCGATGACTGATTGAATCCATGTTGTTTCTTTTGCACAGTTGTGTGCTTCTGGGAGGCTGAGTATTTGGTGTTCATCTGTAATTACTCTTGTGCTGAGTGACTTTCTCGGCCATTTCAGAGGGTACTTACAAGTTAACCACACAGTTGTAGGTCTGCAGGCAAGAGACTTTGTAATAATGAAAGATTCCCATCTCTGAAGGATACGGGTCAACTAGATGGATTTTTACAACAATCCAATGGTTTGATGATCATTATTGTTAATGCTACCCTTTAATGCCAAGATAATAGAAAACTAGCCAGACCAAAGCCAACAAATCAGCTTTAGCACAAAATCAAAGGAGTCGCCTCATGGAATCTTCTTCATACATACCTCTTGACCATAACTCACTGACGAATACCTAACCACCATCTTCCCAACCATCTCATGTTATTAACACCCCATAGGCTTCACCTATAAGGTTGGAGGCTATGGTGTGTTGATCTGTTCTCTACTGTCTCCAATCTTATAATTCCCCCAACCCTGCACTGAATGTTTCTGTATCCTTCCCAAAATCTAGAAACGCAAATGGCATTGCAGGCCCATTGTTTCTGCCTGCTCATGCCCCGCTGAATTCATCTCTGAATTTAACTGTTTTATCTTGTTCATTTTTGTCCAGTCCCTTCCCACCCTCACCTGGAAAACTCCCATGTTCTTTGCCACTTTAATAACTTCTAATTCCTTCGCTCCTATCACCTCAGCTTTACCATGGATCTCCAGTCTCTTAACACCGCCATTCCCCCAACAGAAAGTCCTCAGGGTCCTCCATTTCTTCTTTGAACAGACACTCATGGACCTGTCCAACTTAGGCGACATTTTAGGCGAGTGCAGGAGACTCTGCCCTCGCCACATGGTCATCACATGTTTGCTGATGGTCTCTGGTGAGTCTTCTTCATGGTCGCGAGGAGTTCCGCATTCTGGGAACTAGTCGCGGCCTCAGTATGGTCGCCGCAAATTTTTCGACATGTTGGAATAAAATTTGCGGCCAATAATTGGCCGCCATGGAGAAAATCGATAATCCTGCAGTCAAAGGTGCAGTTGTAGTGGGGTCGCCATGTAGTTATAGGTAGTCGAGGTAGTCGTAGGTAGTTTTAGTTAATCGCCTTTGCTGACCGGTCATTTTCATTGGCTCATTGGAGAAAAAAAACATAAGCAGGAATTTTCAGAACTAAGGATAACCGACCGGTAATGTTAAATGTCCGCCGAACTTCACAGCTGTGTATATTTGGCTTCTTAAAAGTTGGCTCCACCCCTTCTTCCCCCATTCTCCCCTCTTTTAAAAGACTTACCGTACACTGTTCTAGCCGTCTTAATTTCAGAATGAAAGAACACACAATGTGGGCGGCATGGTGGCGCAGCAGTAGAGTTACTGCCTACAGCGCCAGAGAACCGGGTTCGATCTTGACTACGGGTGATGTCTGTACAGAGTTTGTACGTTCTCCCCATGACCATGTGGGTTTTCTCTGAGATCTTCAGTTTCCTCCCACAGTCCAAAGACGTACAGGTTTGTAGGTTAATTGACTTGGTATAAATGTAAATTGTCCCTAGTGTGTGTAGGATAGTGTTAGTGTGCGGGGATCACTGGTCGGTGCAGACTCGATGGGCCGAAGGACCTGTTTCTGCACTTTCTCTAAACTAAACAAAACAATGCTTAAGCTTACGTCCATTTGGGACTATCTTGAGAAAGAAAGAGCTTTCCAAAGTCATTATCAAAAGACAATCCATAATCACATAATTAAGGACTGAGATTTCTAACAATGACCTACCGCTAACACCAGACTATTTCCCTTCCACTTTGTCACTTATGTACTATTCACCTGACTGCCCCATATTTTATGTAGAGGTTTGAAGAGACTTGATTTAGATGGTATATACAGGAGTGAAGCAACATTGGCCAGGAATCTACTCTCCTCCCTTCCTTCTGTAGCTTTCAGTTGGGCTAGAATATAAACCATCGTCATGGTTGAGTGGGATATGGCAGGATTAAACCTTTGCAGCTGGCCAACAGATCCTGATTATTCCTCTGCGCCGTTGGATATTGAACAAAAAGTATTCAGAAGTTAAATATCCCACAGCAGACCTTAAAGAGCAATACATCTTCTCAGAAATTATCCTGTTCTCAACCAATGGTATTGAAATAATAATAATAATAATAATAATAATAATAATAATAATAATAATAATAATAATAATAATAATAATAATAATAATAATCATAATAATAATAATAAAAATAAATACTTTATTGATCCCCTCAGGGAAATTCAGATGTCCAGAAGCCCCCAACCAACAAACCCACAGATTCAAAATGAACGCAGACAGAAAATACATAGAATACAATGTGGACACTACCTGAGAGCAATAAATACTTAAAAAGACCAATAATTAACAATTAAAAATTAAAAATTGCAAAATGCATCCCCCTACAGCCTAGCGGTCCGAATTATAAAATCTAATGGCTGCGGGGGTGAAGGATCTCCTGAACCGCTCCGTTCTACAGGGCAGGGAGAGGAGCCGGTTGTTGTTCCAAGTGCTCTTTTGACTCTCCAGAATTACATGGCGGGGATGCCCGGGGTTTTTCAGGATGACCTGCACCTTGTGCCTCATACGCCTCTCAAGCACATCCATCCCAGAGTCTACTCTCCCCTCCAGCACTGAGCTAGCTCGTTTAACCAGTTTGACCAGCTTCTTGTTGTTTTTTGCACTAATGCTGTTGCCCTAGCAGACAACAGCGTAGAAAATAACACTTGCAACCACAGTGTTGTAAAACATGTGCAGCATGTCATTACACACATTGAAGGATTTGAGCCTTCTGAGGAAAAAGAGTCTGCTCTGGCCTTTTTTGTAGAGTGAGTCAGAGTTGACAGACGAGTCCAGTTTGTTATATGTCTGCACCACCTCAATGTCAGCCCCTGCAGCGTTGACCAGCTGAAGGGGGAGCTTGGACCTGCCAAAGTTAACCACCATCTCTTTATCTCTTTAGTCTTAGTTGTGTTCAGGGTGAGACAGTTCTCTTCACTCCAGGCACAAAAGGAACTGGTCAAGTTCCTGTATTCCTCCTCCTGCCCGTTCCTTACACATGCCACAATCGCTGTATCATCTGAATATTTCTGTACGTGGCATGTGTCAGACTTATAGTTAAAGTCTGCTGTATACAGGGTGAAGAGGAACGGGGCCAGAACCGTTCCCTGTGGGGCTCCAACATTGCACACCACTGTGCCAGAGACACTGTCCCCCAGCTTGACAAACAGTGGTCGACCCGTCAGGTAGTCGTATATCCAGGAGATAAATGTGGAATCCACCCCCATCTTCTTAAGCTTGTCATTCAGAATCAGGGGTTGGATGGTGTTGAACGCACTTGAGAAGTCGAAGAACATAATCCTCACATAGCCACCGGGTTTGTCCAAAAAGGAGTAGATCCGGTGCAGCATGTAGAGGACTGCGTCATCCACCCCAATGTTCTCCTGATATGCAAACTGTAGTGGGTCGAGTGCGTGCTGGACTTGTGGTCTCAGGAGACGAATGAGTAGCCGCTCCATTGTTTTCATGATATGGGATGTAAGGGCCACCGGTCTGTAGTCGTTGATCTCGGTCGGCCGCCCTGCTTTGGGAACCGGCACGAGACATGATGTTTTTCACAGACCTGGTACCCTCCCTGACTGGAGGCTCAGGTTGAAAATGGTCTGGAGCGGCTCCGCCAGCTGAGCCGCACAGTCTTTTAGTAGCCTGGGACATACACCATCAGGGCCAGCTGCTTTACCAGGGCGCAACCTCCTCAGCTCAGCTCTCACCTCGTCCGCCGTGAAGAACAGTTGAGGAGATGCCGGCATAGGAGGTGCTGCAGCTGTGGTGTTGGGGGGGCTGCCTCGTGGAGGTGATGGTGGGGGAGAGGCTGCACCTGTAGAGGTGGGAGGGAATACCAGATCAAACCTGTTATAGAACAGGTTAAACTCATTGGCCTTGTCCACGTCTCCTGACGGCTGGCTTCTCTTCTCCTTGAAGCCAGTGATGGTCTTCATTCCTCTCCACACCCCTTTGATGTTGTTGTACTGCAGTTTCTTCTCCAGCTTCCTTTTATAGTCCCCTTTTGCCTGCTTCATACTCCTTTTCAAGTGGTGCTGTACCCTCTTGATTTTTTCCCGATCACCAACCTTGAAAGCCTCCTTTTTCTCGTTTAGGAGGCTCTTGATGTTGCTTGTAATCCAAGGTTTGTTATTGGGAAAGCAACAAACAGTTCTTACTGGCACAACAACATCCCTACAGAAGTTGATGTAGTCCGTTATGCATCCAGCCATCCTGTTGATGTCCATACAGCTGTTTAATTCCTGTGGCTCCATCAGTATGTCCCAGTCTGTGCATTGAAAGCAGTCCCTCAGTGATTCACTGGCCTCTGGTGTCCACTTTCTGAAAGACCGGGTGGTTGTAGGCTGTCTCAGGACACAGGCCCTTAGATAAACCAGGTTGTGATCTGATTTGCCAAGCGGTGGAAAGGCTAAGACACTATAGGCCTCCTTGACATTGACATAGCACAAGTCCAGTGCCTTATTGTGCCTTGTGGGACAGTCAACATACTGTGAGAAGCCTGACAAGTGGGGGCTGATGTTCACACGATTGAAGTCCCCTGATAAGGCAATGAGTACGTCCGGGTGTCGGGTCTGTAATCTCGCGACAGTCTCTTGGATGACGTCACATGCGACTACAGGCTCCGCTCGAGGAGGAATGTAAACAATAATGGCGACGATGTGGGAGAACTCCCTCGGTACATAATAAGGTCTCAGTCCAACCGCCAGGAGCTCAATATCCCGACAACAGATCTTATCTTTCACAGTTATGTGACCTGGATTACACCATCTATTGTTCACAAGCAGAGCAAGTCCCCCACCTTTGCTCTTCCCACTCGCCCGGGTCTCTATCTGCTCGTACCGTAGTGAAGCCGGGGAGATCCACACAGGAATCCGGGATGATGTCCATCAGCCACGTCTCGGTAAAACACATGAGACTGCACTCATGGTAGACCCCTTGGTTCTTCATAAGGGCCTCCAACTCCTCACACTTGTTAGGGAATGAGTTGACATTCCCCATAAGGATCGATGGCAGAAACGGCTTGTATCTCCACCTCCAGGCCCTTAGCCTGGCCCTTAGCCTGGCACCTGCACGGCAACCACGGAACGGCTCCTTCAGCTCAGACGGAATATGGTGTTTTATGAAAGCAGATTAAAGAGTCGTTCAGCCAAAACTAATAATCAGAGAAGAATTTCTAATTGGCATCTAGAATTTTATTCAGCTACAATCTCCAAATAAAAATCTGCTTACTTGATCATTATTAACAGGTTTGCAATCTCTTTGCAAAACGTGTGAGCAATTCAATGTCGATTTCAGCTGGATACAAATTGATCAGGAAGTTTAAATAAAAAGGTTTTGTTTGTTACTCTGGATACTCAAACTGTCAAAAATTTAACAAAACATTTATGGTCATGATAGAGTTGATAAAGACCTATGTAGCGCATGTTACTTCTGTTTCACTCAATCAGGTGGTCAAAAAGGCTTTTGGCACATTGGCCTTGATCAGGGAGGTCGTGTTGCAGTTGTAGAAGACGATGATGAGGCCACATTTAGAGTATTGTGTTCAGTTCTGGGCACCATGCTATAGGAAAGATTTTGACAAGCTGGAAAGGGTACAGAGAAGATTTACGAGGATGTTGCCAGGACCAGAGGGTGTGAGCTATAGGCAGAGGTTGAGTAGGCTGGGACTCTATTCCTTGGAGGGCAGGAGGATGAGGGGTGATCTTATAGAGGTGTATAAGAGCTTGAGAGGAATAGATCAGGTAGATGCACAGTCTGTTGCCCAGAACAGGTGAATCAAGGACCAGAAGATGTTTGAATGAAAAGTTAAAAAAGGAAATTGAATGTGGGAATGGGACTGATGTCAAGATTCAAGAGAGTTTATTGTCATGTGTCCCAGATAGGACAATTAAATTCTTGCTTTGCTTCAGCACAACAGAATATAGTGGGCATAAATAAATACAGAACAGAACTGCTCAGTGTGACCATATACCAATGAATATATATATATAAACACATAAATAAACTGATAAAGTGCAATGGGCTATTAATGATCAGAGTTTTGTTTTGAGTTGAGTTTAATAGCCTGATGGCTGTGGGGAAGCAGCTATTCCTGAACCTGGATGTTACAGATTTCAGGCTCCTGTATCTTCTACCTGAAGGCAGCGGGAAGATGAGTGTGTGGCCAGGATGGTATGGGTCCTTGATGATGATGACAGCCTTTTTGAGGCAGCAACTGTGATAGATCCCCTCGATGGTAGGGAGGTCAGAGCTGATGATGGACTGGGCAGTGCTTACAACTTTTTGCAGTCTTTTCCACTGCTCAAGTTGCCGAACCAAGCCACGATGCAACCGGTCAGCATGCTCTCTACTGTGCACCTGTAGAAGTTCGAGAGAGTCCTCCTTGACTTACAGACTCTCCATAATCTTCTCAGGAAGTAGAGGCGCTTATATGCTTTCTTTATAATTGCATCCGTGTTCTTCAGTTCTTTAGATCTTCAGAGATATGCACGCCCTGAACACTCAGGGGGATGTCATTGACTTATGCTTCTATGGATATGATAATGAAATATGGGAAATAATACGAGCGGCTCACAAAACAAAAGTATTTTCTTTCTCTGTGCGGTAACAGCAAGTGCTATCACACTTAGTGTTAGTTTAGTTTAGGAAACAGGCCCTTTGGCCCACTGAGACTGCACCGACAAGCGATCCCCGCACACTAACACTACCCTATACGCACTAGGGACAAATTACATTTATACCAAGCCAATTAACCTACAAACTTGTATGTCTTTGGAGTGTGGGAGGAAACCGGTGCACCCGGAGAAAACTCATGTGGTCACAGGGAGAACGTACAAACACTGTAGTCAGGATTGGTTGTCACAAGCAGCATGTTTTTCGATTCATAAATTATTTTAATATTCATTTGCATTTCCCTTCATGTATTTTCCAGGTCATGTGCGAGGCATGGGAACATTAGGAAGGGTGGGATGTTTGAAAAGGTCAGGAGTGATGGAAGGAAGTTTAATATGAAACATTGCTTCCGTTGCGAAGTGAGGAAGATGGCAAATCGAAAGGGGAAAGTGTAAGAATGATAGAAATAGAGCAATGTTTTTGGCAATCTAATCTTCTCACTTCCTGAGAAGGTAGTTGAGGCAGGTATGCTCCCAACATTGGACAAGTATTTGGATCGTCAAGGCATGAACAATGACCAAAGGCCCTGTTACTTGTGCTGCATGACTCGAAAGCACTGCATGATAGATTGAAAGTATCAGTGCAGTTTGATGAGCAGAAGGATGTCTTTGTGCTATGACTATGCACTATCCCAAGAAAAAGGTTCCCTCTTCTGTGTACTTCGTGTAAGCAACTGCAGCAATTGATGCCTTGCTTTTATCGATGATCTAATGGTGGATTAATGAGTTCATTTTGCAGGGCAGATCATTTTGCTACTTCTTGTTATTGTGCCTATGGTGATCTAATTTCCTGATGGAAGATGTATTTTGAATTCCTGATATGAAAGTGAGAAGTAAAGATTTCATTCAGGTGGACTGGAGTGATATATTAGATAAGAAACTGATACAATCTTGGTGCAACAACTATATTTTGATGTTGTGTAGCATTCTGTGCTGCATGCTCCCTGAACAACGTACATGGCCTGTCTAGAAATGATATAAAAATGAAGCATTGCATATATATTTTCCTCCACCACGTTAGTCATTGCGTACATTGTTTCTGCTTCCTGTCCTTTCAAAGCCTTTCGAACTCCTCTGCGCAATGATCTCCCAGGTGACATGTAAATTATAAATTACTCATGATGAGCATTGTAAATTTTTGTCCATCTTTGTTGTCTTCTTTATCCTCATCTATTCCCTGTGTAATTATAAATCAACTTTTGAGGTTACTGCATCGGACTTTTGGAAAGAGAGTTTGTCTCAAAATGCGACATTGACTCGATATCAAACTATATTAGGGCACCATATTTGCTGGGTGGCACAACTGGCAGAGCTGGTGCTTCACAGAACCAGGTACAAGGATCCCATCCTGACCTGTGGTGCTGCCTCTATGGAATTTAAAATTTCTCCATTAGATCACATGGGTCACCCCAGGTCTTCCAGTTTCCTACCACATCTCAACCTTGTGCCAGTTAATTAGTCATTGTAAATCACCTTTATGTCGTTGGGTCACAGGATAATTGGGAGCAGTTCATTGGCTTATATGTTGGAGAAATGGTTTTAGGGAAATAAGTGTGGGGAATGGGACGGATGGGAATAATCTCAGGGTTGCACGTACTTGATGGACTGAATTGCTTCTTTCTATGTCTCCACATAAAATATATGGAAACGGGTTGGGAAACGGACCAGCAATTTTGTCATCTGATCCTTTGTTACTTTTCCAGATGTATATACAGACCACCACCCTAACCATCTCCATGAACCTAAGTGCTTCGGTGGCTCTGGGAATGCTCTACATGCCGAAGGTTTACATCATCATCTTCCATCCAGAGCAGAATGTTCAGAAGAGGAAGCGCAGCTTTAAAGCAGTGGTTACCGCGGCAACAATGTCCTCGCGACTGTCCCACAAAGCCTCAGACAGGCCGAATGGTGAAGCCAAAACAGAGCTGTGTGAAAACGTAGATCCGAACAGTAAGTAGATGAGACATATGGATAAGCTTATTGTTTAATATGGTCGTCTCCACGCAGTGGACCAGTTACTGAATCTAAGCGCTTGAATTTAACATTAATTTACAATGAATTAACGATAAAAGGAATTCTGCCTTGATCTAGTGCAGAGTTTTCTCTCAAGCCCTAATGTGCAATGATCAGCACTAACCCATTTTGATGATACTGATTGGGTTTTATTCAATGTAATTAATCCTTGCATCATTACATTTACCAAATACTAGTTTTTCAGAGTGCACCGAAAATTATAGTTCAGGTATATAAAACAGATAATACTGGAAACACTCAGCATGTCAGGCAGCGTCTGTGTAAAAAGAGAGTTCCCAGCATTTTCTGTTTCTATTTCTAACATCTGTGTTTTTCAAAATTGAAAACAATGGCAGTCCCATCTCCTTTGCCAATGCTTCTGTTGTGTGCTTAAGATGGTCACTAATATGAAGATTTTACTCCAAGTATCCCCTAATAGGGCAGCACAGTGGTCATAAGGAATAGGAGTAGAATTAGGCCATTCAGCCCATCAAGTCTACTCCGCCATTCAATCATGGCTGATCTATCTCTCCCTCCTAACCCCATTCTCCTGCCTTCTCCCCATAACCTCTGACACCTGTACTAATCAAGAATATATCTATCTCTGCCTTAAATAGATGCACTGACTTGGCCTCGACAGCCTTCTGTGGCAAACCATTCCACAGATTCACCACCCTCCGACTAAAGAAATTTCTGCTCATCTCCTTCCTAAATGAACGTCCTTTAATTCTATGATCTCTACTCCTAGACTCTCCCAAGATTAGATCAAATGACTAAAAGCTCTTTGAATTGTAGAGAGATTTTTTTGAAAAGAGCCAGAGGTTTGCTAAAAGTTTTTGTATGGGTATTTACACTATTTGAAGTCCTCCTCTGCACAACCTGTAGTAAACTTCATCAGAAGGCAAGATTAGCAATAATATCACAGAATCGTACCACAAAGTGTGAGAAAATTGTGAATTTGAGAAGGATAGGTACATGGAAGGTATTTCAAAAATATTTAAAAGATCTCAATACTTTAAATTTAATGCACTGAGTGTCAGTACTGACATTTTAGTTTAGTTTAGCGAAGCAGCACAGAAACAGGCCCACTGAGACCGCACCGACCTGCAATCCCCACACATTAACACTATTCCACACACGTTACGGGCAATTTACATTTATACCAAGCCAATTAACCTATAAACCTGGAATGTGGGAGTAAACCGATGATCTGGGAGAAAACCCAGGCGGTCATGGGGAGAACGTACAAACTCTGTAAAGACAGCACCCATAGTCGGGATCGAACCCGGGTCTCTGGAGCTGTAAGGCAGCAACTCGACCGCCACGCCACTCTGCCGCATATCTCATTCAAAGAGAGTGACCGAATAAACCTGCCAGTTCTCCTTTTGATGTTGTCAGCTGTTGAATTTGTTTGTGCAAATTGGAGTCCATCATAAGAATGTTCTGGGTTTTAGTGACGTGTCATTTCATAAACAATGTTTTGTTATTATAGGAGTGCTTCACACTACCTGGCATCTTCATAACCTATAACAGGAATATAACAACCGACTACATTATGATTTAATGTGTATACCTGTTTCTTGTGGCTTTAATTGTCCATCTCATTAGAAGGAGGGCCATGGACCCCGGAGCTTTTTGTCATTTACTGTTTTGTCATTTTTTGTCTGTTATACCCATTGGACTTTTTCAAGTCAAGTCAAGTCAAGAGAGTTTATTCTCATGTGTCCCAGATAAGACAATGACATTCTTGCTTGATGCAACACAACAGAGTATTGTAAGCAAAAATACAGAACAGTTCAGTTCAATATACACATAAATAAGCAGATAAAGTGCAACTGAAACTATTAAGCTACATTGGTGCTAAATTATATTCTGCACTCTGGTATTTTTTCTCTTCGATTTACTAGTTGTACTTACTTGTGTTTGACATGATTATATTTATGTATAGTATTATCTGATTTGATTGGAGAGCACACAAACAAAATAATTTCACTGAATCCCCGCACACCTGACAAAAAAATAATACCAATAATGAGCTGATAACTAGTCCTGTATCTTGTTCACCTTCCTGAACATTCGCATATCCCTTGATTCTCCTAATATCCAAAATCTGTCCTTGTCAAACCAAGCATTTGTGGGTGGCACATCAGTAGAGTTACTGCCTTACTGTGCTTGCAGTGCCAGAGACTCGGGTTCGATCCTGACTATGGGTGCTGACTGCACGGAGTTTGTACATTCTCCTCGTGACCACCTGGGTTTTCTATTGAGATCTTCAGTTTCCTCCCACAATCCAAAGGCGTAGAGGTTTATAGGTTAATTGGCTTGGTATAAGTATAGATTGTCCCTAGTGCGTGTAGGATAGTAGGGATCGCAGACTCGGCGGGCCGAAGGGCCTGTTTCTGCGCCGTATCTCTAAAAGAAATATATACTCAATAACTGCACATCCCTGATCTTCTGGCGAAAGAACATTTTCTCTCAGCTAAGCCCTAAATGGCTGATGCTTTATCCTGACTTGATTTCCCAGAAATCTAGGTGCTCTAGCCATAATTTTATGTCATGAGAATGTATCTAAATCATTCAGATTGTTAAGTATTGATTCTCTTTTTCAATCAGTTGCCAATATGGAATGGTAATGACCGGTATCATTTAATTCCATAAAATATTGATTTTAAATAATATGAAAATAATAAATATGCCACATCATCCCACTGGTGGAGCTTCGTTCTTCAAATAAACCAATTTTCAAATCCTCCCATATTCCATCTTACAAACTATCTAATTGTCTAATTTTCACTGCATTTTTTTTTAGGAGGCAAGATTCTATTTTTGTTTTAGTCTAATTCTCCCTTGGTTTAAAATTAAGCCTCTCAACTTTGGAAATAAATACTGTTGATATATATTGAGTGTATAACAATTGAGATACACTGAAGATATATATGAAGCTAAAGGGGATGTCCCACTTGGGCAGCCTAATCCGCGAGTTAAAAAGAGTTAAAACTTTACATTTTGCGCCTCCTCGCTCCATATCTCTCGGCCTTTTCTGTTCTTCCCGTCTCTGGCCTTTGTCCACCCATCTGCAAATCAAACCTCTCCCCCACCTGTATCCTCCTATCACTTGCCAGGCTATGTTCTGCCCCATCTCTTTCAGCTTTCTCTCCCCCCCCCCCATTACAATCAGTCTAAGGAATGAACCCAACCAGAAATGTCGCCTATCCATGTTCTCTAGAGATGCTGCAAATTACTCCAGCACTTTGCGTCTTTTTTTGTAAACAGCATCTGCACTTCCATGTGTCTACATGTTACTTAGTGTTTTAAATATATATCTAACTAGACTAAGTGGGACCCGTTGGGTCCCAGCAGCACACGGGAGGGCTGGTCCCCCAACGCAATATTCCCCATCTCCCCATCAACATTTTTAAAACATTAATAACTCTTTTATTTTTCATCAATGGGAAAAATCCTCTTGTCCTGCGCAAGTAAGGATTGAGTAAGATGGCCAAAAATCACAGGCGTAAGTGACAGCGTTTTTTCTAAAATCAATATACAGAACACCAGGAAGTGGTCAAGATAAGACTTAGTAAGGGAGTAGACTTAGTAATATAGATTTTACTTCGGAGTCACGTGAGTGACTACGTGAAGAACCCACTCAGCGCGCATGCGCGGCATTAACGCCAGCAGTGCAACAGCGGCTGCAACGGGATTTAGGCGCTCCCGCTACAGAATGAAACGGACTGTCAGGTGAGTACCCTGAGGTCGGGTTTCTATTACAGGGGAGCCTTTTTCTGCTTGTGTTTTACAGGCAGAGAAAAAGGCTCTGGAACAAAACTGTCCCCCGTTCAAGGAGGAAAGTTTTTCCGTCGGGGAGGGGGGCAGCAACAGTCGGTAGGAGCGTTTACCCGGTGTTCCGCTATTCCCCGACACCGTGCCGAGCCCAGCCCGCTAGTACCTGAGCAGCGGGCTGGATGCATAGCCACCCGAAGAGGCATCCGGCAGGTGTTCCCGATTTCGGACGGGACGTCTCTCCACCCGCACGGTGGGAGAGAGAGCCGCCTGAGCCGCTGGAGCGGCTCTCGGAGCAGGTGTCTGCGAGACGCGCTGCTTGAGGGGCGCTCTCGCTACTACAAGGCACAAAAGCTCCAGAAGAACCTGTCCCCCGCTCGACTCCAATGGAGGAGCGTTCCATTGCAGGGGGGGGGCAGCAACAGGCGGTAGGAACAATTACCGGGCGCTCCGCTATCCCCATCACCGCGCCGAGCCTAGTCCCGCTAGTGCCTGGGCTGCGGGCTGGATGTTTAGCCATCCGAAGAGGCATCCGGCTGGTGGCTTCCGACTTGTCGGAGGGGACGTCTCTCCACCCGCATGGGAGAGAGACAGCCGCCTGAGCCGCTGGAGCGGCTCCTGGAGCAGGAGCTCCTGCGAGACACGCTACATGAGGGGCAGTCTCGCTGGAGGGTTCAGGCATACCCTCCACAGTGCCTAGGCACTGCACATCGCTTCCTCCTTAGTGTGGTTAGCTTTGGGGTGACCAGTGGCTGGGCTGGTCATGAAGAGGGGTCATTGGCTGAACAACATCGGGAGTATGCTTGAGGTACAGGATCAGGAAGAGCTGCTGGGTGTGGCCGCTATGTGGCTCCACCACTAGTGAGATGGCTTTTCAGTCTCAACTGAAGGCCAGCTTATAACGTCGTCTATTTCCTTCGCTCCATAGATGCTGCTGCACCCGCTGAGTTTCCCCAGCAATTTTGTGTACCTTCGATCCTTCTTTCTTTCCCCACCCCCCATCAGTCTGAAGAAGGGTTTCGGCCCGTAACGTCGCCTATTTCCTTCGCTCCATAGATGCTGCTGCACCCGCTGAGTTTCCCCAGCAATTTTGTGTACCAGCTTACTACCTGTTCTTTTCAAAAATCTCCAAGACAGGTAGTCATGAGGCATTGGATTTCATCACACTTCCCCTAAATTGCATTTACTCAAAGTGGCCACCATTATTGGAGGGTGCATTGAGCATCGCTTTAAAAAAGCCAAAATATCAAAAAATGAATTTGATATCCCTGACGTCGGCTATCATTTTCGCATGCTCTTCCAGAGGGTCACGGTAGTATGGCAAAACACCTGGCCTACTGTTCGCAGTGCTCCGCAACTTCTCAGGAAGTTACAAAACCTGCCCTCAAAGAACGCCGACCTCACAACCACAGATCCTGCTGTCTGGCTAAGTTACCAAACCAAGCCTAAAAAACTGGACGAAGTGTCCAAAATATCAGCGCAAGGTCTGTAATGAGCACCACACGTAAACCAGTCAGCAGTACCTCTAACGCGTCCACCAGGAGGGTCCACCTCATGGTACTGGTGAAAGCTCGGGGCCTGCATGCCAATCCCGTAAGCCTTTCAGGCCAAGGCCCAGAGCAAGCCCCATGGAAAATGCGCCACCCCCCAACACCACCACCACGTCAGACAACGTGCAAGACTCGTTGGACCGGCAGGAAACACAATACAATACAATACAATTCAATTTATTGTCATTTGGACCCCTTGAGGTCCAAACGAAATGTCGTTTCTGCAGCCATACATTACAAACAAATAGACCCAAGACACAACATAATTTACATAAACATCCATCACATTGCTGTGATGGAAGGCCAAAAAAACTTATCTCTCCACTGCACTCTCCCCCCCGATGTCAGAGTCAAAGTCAAAGCCCCCGGCGGGCGATGGCGAATTGTCCCGCGGCCATTAAAGCCACGCCGGGTGATGCAAGGTCGCACACCGGGTTCTTGATGTTAGAGCCCCCGGCGTGCGCTCGCAGAGACCCGCAGCCATTCCAAGCCGCGCGGGGCGGTGCTGTAAGGCCCCGCTCCAGGAGCTCTTCAACCCCGCAACTCGGGCGGGAGAAGTCGCCGTTGCGGGAGCCCTGAAAAGCGGTCTCCCTCCAGGGACCCGCGGGCTCCCGGTGCCGCCGTCCGCCAAACCCGCAGTTGCAGCCACCGAATCTCCGGGGGTCGGGCCGCAGCAGCGTCCACCACCGCTCCACCCGCTCCGGACTCGGCCAGCTCCGCGACGGTGAGGTGAGTAGTCGGCACCAGAGCCCCCGGTCTTCCTGTTGGAGGCCGCTCCTCGTTGCAGCCCCAACGACAACGGACCCGACAAAGAAAAGGTCGGGTCTCCCGTGCAGGGAAAGATTTAAAAGTTACCCCCTCCCCCCACACACATACCCCAACAAAAAATAACAAAAACTACATAAAAACATAGACATAAAATAATAAAAACGCAGACGGACTGCAGAGGCCGCTGCTGACGAAAGTCGCGCCGCCCACCGAATGATCGCTTACCTGAAACAGAAGAATACCCATAACCATGGAGGTAGGTGGGTCTGGTTCCTACCAACGTATAGAAAATAGGGGCTTAATACTAACAGGGGGGAGATTACACCTGTTTTAAGAAGCACGGGAGTCTATCACAAGTGATCAGTATATACTCAATGGCTTTAGTGGATACAAAATACAATTCATACTAGAAAAATTGCAACCAGTTCAACATTTACCCCAGAGGGTATTTTCCCTCTCCGTTAAAGAAACGAGAGGGAAAAGCTGTACTGGTGAGACTAATTACAAAGGGTATCATGGGAAACATGAACCCTTGGAATTCGTATCAAATATTCGTCACTAAACCCAAAAAGATGGTGGATGTCGCATCATCATTGACTTAACTTCACTAAATATGGTTGTTAAGTATATACATTTCAAAATGGAAACGGTTGTTACTGCCAAACAACTAATTTCCAAAGGATACTTCATGGCAAGCATTGATCTTAAAGATGTTTACTATTTTAGTACCATTCACAAGGATCATCGCAGATACCTGAAATTTACCTGGATGGGGCAGCTATGGCAATTTAAAGCGTTACCCAATGGGAATATAGGCAAGACCATGGAATTGACTATGTTAGCTGTATCAGCTACCAAATAGTTATTCGAAACCCTGGGATTGTCTTACATCCAGATAAATCTAAGTTGAAGCCATCCACAATCATGGACTACTTGGGCTTCACAATTAATTCAGTCTACGTGACTGTAACTTTGCCAAGAGACAAAACAGTTGAATTGGCACAATCATGCAACAATTTAATGGTCCACGTACTCCCAACTATTCGACAAGTAACAGAGTAATTGGGAATATGGTAGCAGCATTTCCAGATACACAATTCAGACCTTTGCACTGTCAAAACTTACAAAGATCAAAGGAACAGGCACCAAAACGACATACAGGTCATCATGATCGTGTCATGAAGTCACCCACTGAAGCAATATCATAACTACAGTGGTGGGCAAAAAATGTTTGGCATAATTTCAACCTATTATCATCACTAACAAGTAGTAGATGTACTAACCCAGAATGATCGTTACCACTTACACTGGGCATTAATTATCTACAGATGTTGGGTGACTTTTATGGTTTAAAAGCATATACACAAATATGCATCACTTGCATGTACGGTTACAAATAGCCTACATTAACCATATGGCGGCATAAAATCGGTATCATGCGACAAGTTGGTCAACACAATTTGGCAATGGTGTGTCGAAAGACATATTTGGCTATCAGTAACTTACCTGCCAGGTAAGCTAAATACAGTGGCAGACACCAGGTCACGTAAATTTAATGACAATGGATGTTAAACCCCAAATAATTTGCAAAAGTTATCATGCAATATGGCACGCCAGATATCGATTTATTTGCATCAAGGCTAAATCACCAGGTACCTATGTATGTCGTTTGGGAACCAGACCCTAAGGCAGCAGCGGTAGATGCGTTCGCGCTGGATTGGGGAAATTCTTCTTCTATGCATTTCCTCCCTTCTGCCTCATCAGTTGGGGACTACGCACAATACAAATGGACTCTGCTTCAGGTATTTTGATAGTACCCGACTGGCCTACACAGCCATGGTTCCCAAAACTCCATGACATGGTTGTTGAAACTCCGATGGTATCCCCAGTGACCCAGAGTTATTAACACCCAGTGTCGGGCACAAGCCACCCGTGTCATGAAAATCAAACTCCTGGGTTGCAGTTTCTGCACAAACCACTTCTGGGACTGGGATTATCAGAACAAACCATCGACACCATGTCAGCATCCCTTCGAACATCCACTAAAAAACAGCAGTTGTCCAGCATCAAGAAATGGGAGAAGTACTGCTTGGATAAAGGGACCACCTACTCAACCGCTACAGTTACCAACGTACTGGAATTCCTGGCGAACCTTCACCACGATGAAGGACTCAGCTACAGAGCCATCAACACGGCTAGAAGTGCCATGCCTGTCTATTTAAAACCAGCTCCAGGACAACAGGCCATGGGGTCCCACCCGCTGGCGGTCAAACTAATGAAGGGTATTTACAACTCTAACCCCCTAGACCACGGTACACCCATACATGGGATGTCAGTGTGGTCCTGACATACCTCAGGGGATGTCCACCAGCCAGACCCCTTAACCTGGAACAATCTATGCTCAAAACACTCATGTTGATGGCACTTGTATCTGCACAGAGGGTCCAGTCACTACACCTATTGCGACTGGACAACATGATCACAGCTCCAGACCAGATCTGTCGTTATCCAGCGACTGATCAAACAGAGCAGACCAGGAACACCTAATCCAGTCGTGGAATTCCGGGCTTACCCACCAGAACCACGGTTATGTGCCATGACCCACCTACTATCCTACATAGACACAACCAAAATATTCGAGGGAGATGAAAAGCCTTGTGGGTCAGTCATAAAAAACCTTATGGTCGGGTGACGAGCCAAACCATTGCGAGATGGCTCAAACAGGTGCTAAAAACTGCTGGGATAAACACTAACATGTACAAATTTTATTCCACCAGGGCAGCATCCACGTCGACGGCTAAAAGAATGGACATGCCTATAGACCACATCCTGGCTACAGCAGGATGGTGGGGGGAAAGACCGTTCAGAAATTTTATAATAAGCCGTTGGCAAAACCTGTTTTATTTGCAGTAAAGATTTACGGACTGCAAATATTTAATTTAAGCCCAGGGGAGCAATTTAATTTCTTTGTTGTTATTGTTAAAAAATACCATTGTGTTTTTCTACAAACAGATTCATTGGTTGATTACGATAACACACTTCCTCCCTCAAGAACTTCGGCAGTGAGTGAAATAAAACTGTTACACAGTTTGAAATCACAGAGCTTTGAAGTCTTCACGTAGTCACTCACGTGACTCCAAAGTAAAATAGTAAGATTAAACGAGAACTTACCAGTTTGAAGTTTGATCTGTATTTTATGAGGAGTTACGATGAGGGATTACATGCCCTCTGCTCCCACCCTCATAATATGGGTCAAACTGATAACTGATGTCTCCTTTTCTTTACTATGTTTACTTCAATAACTGTGTCTATCTGTGATTCCACACCGCTGCTTGGAAGTATGCCGCGCATGCGCGCTGAGCGGGTTCTTCACGTAATCCCTCATCGTAACTCCTCATAAAATACAGATCAAACTTCAAACTGGTCAGTTCTCGTTTAATCTTACTATTATCTATAATGCCTTTGTTTAATAGAAAATAGCTAGTGGTTATGGCACATAGGCTCTTGCGTGATTTGGGTGAAAGGGAGAGGAGAAAGGGAGTAATTGGATCAGATCATGGAGCAACAGTACAGGCTGTTTTCAAGTAATATATTCCGTTCTCATTTTGGTAAACTTTGATTCTTCATGGTTAAATGATGGGATAGAAAGCAAATTAAGACGAAAATACATAGTTTGTATTTATATAGAGCTTTTAAAAAGGCAAAGAATCCCAGTTCATTTTGTAGGAGGAACTGAGTATCAAAGGGAGCTCAGCATTGCACCACCTGAGAGATTAGGGCAGCAATCCTGGTCAAAGCAGATTTTAAACAGATTCTAAAAACAGAATAAGTGTTAAAGAGCTGGAGATATTCAGAAAGTGTCAGGCCTTGGCAATTTGTGAACACAGTCACTAATGGTGGGCTGATTAAATTCAGGAAAGATCAACAATGGAAGGGCATACATATTGCAGAGGGTTTTGTGGTTGAATCGATTCCAGAGATACAGGGTCAGGGCCAAAGGGAAATTTGGAAACGAGGACAACATTTTTAGAATTAAGGTGTTATTTGACTATGAATTATTCTAAGTAAACAAACATAAGGTGAAGCTGGCAACAGCATTTACATTTCCCTGAACTAATGATGGCAGAGCAGATAGCAAATTTAACTTCTCCTATGCTGCCAATTGTAGGAGAATATAATTACAGCTGTGACAAATTCACATCAAAATTGTTTGCATTATAAATATGGTACTGTGTGTTCTTTTGAAGGTTGATTTTTTATAATTGATCAAACAATACAACTTAATGAAGAAATTAGAATCAGCGAGTTCGGTATTCTGACTGTGGGCCTAGGGCCGCCACTGCTCCAGGCCGATGTCCCGATGTCCCGTCGATCCGGGGCTGTCAGTTGACCCGGCGGGGCAGGCAGAGTTGAGCTGTGGTTGGCGCTTCGTGCTGGCTGTGGGTCTGGAGGCCGCTGCTTCGGGCCAGTGTCCCTTCGGTCCGGATGTCACCGGCCGCTCCCTGGGCGGGGATGGGGGGGTTGGCAGCGCTTGTGGCACAGAGGACCCGGATTCGATCCTGGCTGCGGATGAGACGCGGGTCTGTGTGCGCGCAGCTGCCGAGAATGTCTCTCCGCCGGCCCAGTCTCCCCCCCCCCCCGTCTCCACTCGCATCTGACCCCTCTATCTCACTGTTACACTCCGCTCTCCCGCTACCTGGCACCCCCGTTTCTCAGATTAAACATATTTTTACACATAAATCATGAATAAAGATAAGAATTTATACACAATTTATACAGTCAGCGCTTCGTTAGCTTTTTCTTTATAGCGAGTGACCTTTGACAATCCCATGATTCCTTGCATTTTTTGGAATACCGAACTCGCTTATTAAAAATTAAAGATAACATCACAGGATAAAAGGCAGCATCGAGACTGTTTCTTTGTAAGGTTCAAATTCTGAAGTGGTTACCAATTTTTCAGGGTCATCCATATGGATTAAAATTATAATCTCCTGGTCAGCACAGTGCACACCAAAGGTGAAAACCTGAACAGCTAATGGTGTTCCCTTGTTTAAGAAGGGAAGTAGCGAGAATACAAGGAATTACAGGCTAGTGAACCATGTGTCAGTGGTAGGGAAGCAATTGGAGAGCATTTTTCAGGATTTTGGTCTTTGTGGTGGCTTTATACATGGCAGGTCACGTTTTACTAACTTGATTGAATTTTTCTGAGGTGCTGAGGAAGATATTGAGGAGGGTAAGGTGGTGGATATTGCCTACGTGGATTTTGTCCACATGTTGTCTACACGGTGCTAAAGTTCACCATGTTAGTCTGATCCAGAAGACTATGAATGCACTGGATTAGCAGTGACTATGGTTGTATGGATTCACAACTGGCTTGCTGATCTAAGGTTAGTGGTGGAAGGATAATATACAGGCTGGAGATCGGTGGTCAGTGTCGTTCTTCAGGGATCTGTGCTGGAACCCCTGTTGTTTGTAATATAGCTAAATGGCTTGGACATTTAGTAATTTAGATGGGTTAGTTAATAAGTTTGCAGGTAACAAGCTTGGATTGGTTTCCTCTGGAATGCAGGAGGTTGAGGGGAGACCTGATAGAAATATATAAAATTCTGAGAAGCATACATAGGGTATTAGTCAGAACCTCTTTCCCAGGCTGCGTTTAAAGGATACTAGACCAAGTGCAGACCCGTTGGTCTGCTCCCCCAACGCAGCCATTCCCTACCCGTAGCCCCCACGGGAGACGTGGTCGTCCAAGTGAAGCCGTTCAGGACTCAGCAGTGCGGCTGTTTTTAAATGGCGTCTTTGAGGCGAGATGCGGGCGTCAGCCGTTATGGTCGCTGGCCAGCAGGAGGCGACAAAATGAGTGAGTGCGGGGAGGGGGGGGGGGGGGGTGGAGAGAAGGATTTTATTTTAAAATGTGTACATAAACACGACGAAATTTAATCAGAAGTGGATACTTGGAATGAAAAGTGAAATCTCTACCGAAATGGAAAAATTCTGGGCGTTTGTGGGTCTGGTGTTGGCGTAGCAACGAATCAAAGGCTGGCACCCACAGGCTGGCAACTACAAGTCAGGCAGAAACACAGCCAGCCAGCAGCCAGCAGCCACAGAGTTTTAATATTATATAGAAGATATGTGGGGCAAGTTTTATTTTTACACAAAGGGTGATGAGTGCCTGGAATACGCTGCCAGGGGGTGGTTATGGAGTCATATATGATTGTGGCATTTAAGAGATTTTTGGATAGGCTCATCGATATACAGGGGGTGGGGGACCATGAATTGTGTGCAGGCAGATAAGGGTTCGTCTTGGCATCATGTTCTGCACAGTCACTGTGGAGTACAGGGCAACTTCCAGTGCTGTACTGTCCTGTTACCAATCTTACATGGTCATCCATAAGCATTAAACATCTCTGGTTTAGTACTGTACACAGCACAGGATAAAACATCACTGAGGTATTAAAGTAGAGTGAATTTTTCCTTTTATTTAAACAGTTCTGTATAGTGTGTTGTAAAGAATATTAAGAGTGTGAGTGAAAAGGGCAGGTGATGAAATCTTTAGGAATTTGCCCAAACAGAGTGGGCAATAAAATGATGGGTGTTTAATTTTTAGAAGGACAATTTAACGTTTACTATCTCCTAGTTTAGCAGATGATAAACGGTTGAATAGCTCTGTTAAAATGCAGGAGAGTTAAAAATCTGAGAAGCAAATTACTGTTTACATGCCAGTATCACATAATATCAATTCCGAGCTCCCCTATCTGTTACATTGTTCTACTCTAGAATGAAATATGGAAATAGTAACGAAAGATAGAAGGTAATTGTACTGCTTTGAAACCAAGTGTTTTTTATACTACTTTGTAGATGTAATTTATTTCACTATGTGGTAAATCCATGCAATTTTAGGTCGGAAATGAATGTAGCAGATTGTTAGCATAATGATAACATGAGAACAGAAAATTCTTGCTTAATCTATTCATGATACACAGAGATCTCATTAATTGTCTCCAATGAAAACAAATTAGTCCTGTATTTATTTACCTCATATAATGTAAGTGATCTATTTTGGGAATTAGCAATGCATCCAAAATGACTCACTGGTGACTCTGTAGCTTACAGAAGACAAAGTTTAAGGTGTTGTATAATTATCTCATAATTTAGCTATAAATTTAGATCTACACTATTGCCTCAGATTTAGCTCATTCATTAGACAGTCTCGAGGGGCATGGGTGGTGCGACTGCAATCCCGTTCTATGTGTTCTGTAGTGGCTGAAGAGGCCAAAATGTCTGCTCGTGACAAGGAGACACCAGCTTTGCAATGCCTTCCTGGATGCTGCTTCTCCATTTTGATCAAAGACAAAAAGATCAATGATTTCCACATTGGAGAGCCAGAACCACATCTTGAAACACATTTGCTACGGTAGCCACAGGTTGCACCTGGCCTGGTAATAAATAATAATAATAAATTTTATTTTCGGGCGCCTTTCAAATCTCAAGGTCACCTTACAAAGATTAAACAGAAGAGAAAAAAAACATATAGTCGGAGAAAAATAAATAATAAGGACATCATCAATACACAAATTAAAGATAGAAATCGCTCCAAAGACACAAAATAAAAAAATTTAAAAAAACACAATGTGAAGAGAGAGCAGCGGCAGCTAAAGCGCGCTAGCGTCCACTTTTTCTTCCGACAGCCATCTTGGACAAAGACTAACAAAGTACCTTACACACAGAAAAATCATCCCCCCACAGTGGTTACCACTGTGGGGGAAGGCACAAAAGTCCAGTCCCCAACCCCAGTTCTCCCAAAAGTCAGGCCTATTAAGGCCACCGCTGTTGCCTCAACGGAGGCCCGATGTTCCTGGCTGTTCTAGCCGGGTGGTCTTGCCCCGGCGTCGGGAGAATCCTCACAGCGGCTGGGCCACCTGGAACGGCCGCTTCCTAGCAGGGGATTGTCGGCTTCCGAAGCCGACAAGGACGCACCGAGTTGGAGCACCCAGGCTCCCGATGTTAATGTCGGCGCCGCCCGCTCCGCTCCGCAGACCCGCAGCCCGGAGGTGTTGCTCACCGGAGCTCCAGCGCGTCGATCCAGCGTGGCGACCCAGGCAAGGCATCGCCCGCTCCGCTCCGCGATGGCGCTCCAGCGCTGTGCCGCCACCGAAGCCGAGGTGCTGGGCGGTCCCCGCCAGGAAAAGACGCTCCAAGCCCGCTGGTAGGCCACGAGGACAGGTCGACGGGCAGCCCAGAGAAAAAGCTGCCTCACCGACCAGGTAGGGACCTAGAAGTAAGGTTACCTCCTTCCTCCCACAATAAGAAGTCCATTTCTCCGAAAAAACGACGAACAAAACTAACTAAAAACTGGAAAAAAAATGAATTAAACGGATGGCTGCTGATTAGCAGCCGTTCCCCAAGATGGCTCCTCCTCGAATGCCTGGTGATGGGAGTTGTGAATGTCCTCATTAATGTCTATAGTCACCGAGTGGTGCCCCTTGTCAAGTGGTCGTTAGTGGTCTAGGGTCTAATCATGGACCTTCATTGGGTGAGAATAGTGCTGTGGATTAGGGGCGCATTGGTAAATGATCTTAGTGAATATTTAATGTAAAGCCATCTTGGAATAAGCGAACTCACATTGTTATTCTTGAACTGCATTCTTTCTAATCGTTGGAAATATTAAATAGATACAAAATGCTAGAGTAACTCAGCGGGTCAGGCAGCATCTCTGGAGAAATTGGATAGGTAATGATTCGGTCGGGACCCTTCGTCAGACTAATTGTGTTATAAAAAAGACACAAAATGCTCCTTGCCTGAGGTCATTGGTTGTTAGCTCCTTTTTCCTTATTTTTGTTGGATTCAGTTCTCCCCCCCCCCCAACTACAACCTTAAGAAAGGTCCTGACCCGAAACATCAAGTCCATTTCTGCAGAGATGCTGCTGACCCGCTGAGTTACTCCAGCATTTTGCGATGTTGTGTCTTCTTTCCACTCAAGTTGTCTCTTGCTCCTTGATTGCAGTGTTGCATTTTGTTTAAAAGACGGAAACGTGTAATTTTATCAAACGCCTGAAATTAGATATCTAGTTCGTCAACTGTATTACCGTAAGTCACTAAGTGAAGTATATTTTTACAAAGCCCCAAACACATTGCTCATGTCCTTCCTTTAATAATCCATATCGTCTTTTCTTTTCCATCATTCTCTCACAAGTTAATAATAATAATAATAATGGATGGGATTTATATAGCGCCTTTCTAATACTCAAGGCGCTTTACATCGCATTATTCATTCACTCCTCAGTCACACTCGGTGGTGGTAAGCTACTTCTGTAGCCACAGCTGCCCTGGGGCAGACTGACGGAAGCGTGGCTGCCAATCTGCGCCTACGGCCCCTCCGACCACCACCAATCACTCACACACATTCACACACATTCACACACAGGCAAAGGTGGGTGAAGTGTCTTGCCCAAGGACACAACGACAGTATGCACTCCAAGCGGGATTCGAACCGGCTACCTTCCGGTTGCCAGCCGAACACTTAGCCCATTGTGCCATCTGCCGTCCCAATTGCGCCATCTGCCATCTGCAATGCATCTGCATTGGTATTCCTTTTGTTGACAAAAGACGATGAACTATCAAATCATGTTTTTGTAAAACAGTCTGAAGAAGGGTCTCGTCCTGAAACGTCGCCCATTCCTTCTCTCCAGTAATGCTGCCTGTCCCGCTGAGTTAATCCATCATTTTGTGTCTATCTTCATTGTAAAACGGCGATATTATCAATGGTAATTGCTAAGTTGGAAGCATTGTTTAATCAAACTCGGCCAAAAACAGTGCCATAATTGCACCGATACATAGCAAAGATAATGAGCAATGATATTATGCAAATTATTTGATATTCAAAAACCGTTTCAGGTAACTTAAATTTCAGTGATTGCTCCCGTCATCCATGAGAATCAAATTGGATTTAATTAAAAATAAAATTATATTTTGCTATTTATCCAGAAGCTCTCACAAATCAAGGCTAATTAAATATTTGTTGATCTATAGGTAGCTTTTAACAGAGTGAAGTATCCCAACCTGTCCATGCTTCATTTTAATTGTTTGTGGATAAAAGTTTTATGCTCATGGCATTCACATCCTGCATACATATTTGATTTTGTTCTCCCACTTCTCACCTCTATTCCACATAACTGCCAGCATAAATTCACTGGGGAAAGGACATCAACAAATCATAATGTGGATTTTTGAACATACATTCCATCCAATATCTTCCCCTCACAATGAGAGAGCAAGCAAGAATGCCTTTGTTCTTTTATTAACCTCTTGGTTAAGCATTAAATCATTCAGGCAAATGGTTTGTTCCAGCTCATAAACTATGTAGTATTTCCTTTCAGCTTTTATTCTCAACAGTTTGTTCCTTCTGAGATTACTCTATAGCATGAAGAAGATACATTTTCTTACTTGAATTACTTCACAATTTTCATCTTACTAACACCCATGCTCCTCTTATTTTTATATATATTCATTCATGGGTCATGCAAGCAAGACTCACATTTATTGCCTGTCCCTTCTGGTAACGGTCTCTCTTAAAAGCATCTAAAACATTTTTCACAAATTTTAACTCAAATCATTGTAAAAACATCAAGGCACATGGGATCCAAGGTGAGCTGGGTAATAGTGGTATACCTCAGTTCAGTTTAGTTTATTGTCACGTGTACCAAGGTACAGTGAAAAGCTTTTGTTGTGTGCTAACCAGTCAGTAGAAAGACAATACATGATTACAATCAATCCATTTACAGTGTATAGATACATATAAGGGAGTAACGTTTAGTACATGGTAAAGCGAGCAAAGTCTGGTCAAGGATAGTCCAAGGGTCATCAAAGAGGTAATTGATAGACGCAAAAAGCTGGAGTAATACAGCGGGACAGGCAGCATCGCTGGAGGGAAGGAATAGGTGACGTTTCTGAGTTACTCCAGCTTTTTGTGTCTATCTTTGGTTTACACTAGCATATGCAGTTCCTTCTTACACAAAGAGGTAATTGATGCTGGAATCCTTGTTTGTAAAACATGTTAACCACTTGGATGCGAGTGTAGAAGGTGTGATTAGTAAGTTTGCAGACAACCAAATGAGTGATGTAGTTGACCTCCTGGAAGGTTTTCGAAGGCTTCAGCAAAATCCAGATCAGATGGAAAGTTGGGCAGATGGAATTTAATCCCGATAAGTGTGAAGTGAGGTAGGGCAGGTACAATGAAGGTAGGGTACTAAAGAATGTTGGTGAATACAGAGATCCAAGGGGCCCACATGCAAGCCCCTAAAAGTGGCAATATAGGTTGATAGGATGGTGAAGAAGCCTTATGGTATGCTTTCCTTCATGGGTCATGGTATGGAATATAAGAGTTTGAATGTAATGCTGCAACTTTACTTAGATCACACTTTGGAGTATCGTGTGCAGTTTGGGTCACCATTCAGTAGGAAGAATGTGATTGTGCTGGAGAGAGTGCAGAGAAAACTCACAAGGATGTTGACTGGATTAGATAGGCATGAAGGTACACAAAATTGCTGGAGGAACTCAGCGGGTGCAGCAGCATCTATGGAGCGAAGGAAATAGGCGACGTTTCGGGCCGAAACCCTTCTTCAGACTGATGGGGGGTGGGGAAAGAAAGAAGGAAAAAGGGAGGAGGAGGAGCCCGAGGGCGGGCGGATGGGAGGGTGGGAGGAGACAGCTAGAGGGTGAAGGAAGGGGAGGGGACAGCACAGGCTAGCCAAATTGGGGGAATTAAATGTTGATGCCATAAGGGCGCAAGGACCCCAGACGGAATATGAGGTGCTGTTCCTCCAATTTCCGCTGTTGCTCACTCTGGCAATGGAGGAGACCCAGGACAGAGAGGTCGGATTGGGAATGGGAGGGGGAGTTGAAGTGCTGAGCCACCGGGAGGTCATGTAGGTTAAGGCGGACTGAGCGGAGGTGTTCGGCGAAACGGTCGCCCAACCTACGCTTGGTCTCACCGATGTAAATTAGCTGACATCTAGAGCAGCGGATGCAGTAGATGAGGTTGGAGGAGATACAGGTGAACCTTTGTCGCACCTGGAACGACTGCTTGGGACCTTGAATGGAGTCGAGGGGGGAGGTGAAGGGACAGGTGTTGCATTTCTTGCGGTTGCAACGGAAAGTGCCCGGGGAGGGGGTGGTGCGGGAGGGAAGGGAAGAATTGACGAGGGAGTTGCGGAGGGAGCGGTCTTTGCGGAAGGCAGACATGGGGGGAGATGGGAAGATGTGGCGAGTGGTGGGGTCACGTTGGAGGTGGCGGAAATGGCGGAGGATTATGTGTTGTATTTGCCGGCTGGTGGGGTGAAAGGTGAGGACCAGAGGGACTCTGCCCTTGTTGCGTGTGCGGGGATGGGGAGAGAGAGCAGTGTTGCGGGGTATGGATGAGACCCTGGTGTGAGCCTCATCTATGGTGGCGGAGGGGAATCCCCGTTCCCTGAAGAACGAGGACATTTCCGATGCCCTGGTATGAAATGTCTCATCCTGGGAACAGATGCGGCGTAGGCGGAGGAATTGGGAGTAAGGGATGGAGTCTTTACAGGGGGCAGGGTGGGAAGACGTGTAGTCCAGATAGCCATGTGAGTCAGTGGGTTTATAATGTATGTCGGTCAGGAGCAATGGTGGTTGAGGGGTGACAAGGAGACACAAGAGCTGCTGGAATCTTGAGTAAAACAACAAAGTGCTGGAGGAACTCAGGGGGTCAGGCAGCATCAGTGGAGGAATATAGATTGACGATGTTTCGGGTCAGGACCAGCAGACTGAAGAAGAGTCCTAAGCTAAAACATCGTCTGCCCTTATCATTAGTTAATAAGACCAATCAATAGTCTTATAACAACAAGGGAGAAGCTGTTTCTGAATCTGGTGGTACGTGCTTTCAAACTTTTTTATCTTTTTCCCAACAGCAAAGGGGAGAACAAGAATGACTGGGCTCTATGTAGTCTTTGATTACATTGGCTACATTCCTGAGAAGTGTGATGTGTATGTGGGATTGATGGGGAGAGAGGAGTGACTGATTTGAGTAATGGACTGGGCTGCATACACAACTCTCTGCAGTTTCTTGGGATCTTGGGAACAGCAGTTGCCAAACAAAGTTGTGATGTATTCTGACAAGATGCCTTCTGTGGAGCACCAGACAGACTGTGCCAGCTCCAGGCAAAATACTACTACTTGTCCCAGACCACGCCCCCCAATGATCCATAACCTGCAAGTTATTATTTTTCTATTGCCCATCCTGTTCCCTACTGATGCCAATAATTGATTCCATGTCCATCATTCTTACAGGAGTTGATTAGCATGGGTGTCAGGGGTTATGCTGAGAAGGCAGGAGAATGGGGTTACGAGGGAAAGATAGATCAGCAATGATTGAATGGCGGAGTAGATTTGTTGGACCAAATGTCCTAATTCTACTCTCATCACTTATGAACTAATGAGTTCCGGATCATAACCGTCTGTTTAAGAAAGCTTTTAGGCTCATCTGCAAAGTATCCTCTGGTCAAAACTATGAATTGTCCTTGACCCACGTGTTGGGGAACAACTTCGCTTTAAATAGTTTTTTTTAAAAAGTCATGATCTCGCACACCTCATTCATGGACTATGGATAGTGTGAGCTAGGTCTGAAAATATTACGCATTTCACAATGAATATTTATTTTCTCTGAGAAAACCGTCCGGCCATCGTCTAACTATGTAGCTGAAATCCCTCATCTCTGCAAGCTTTCCACTACATCTTCCTTGAGCCAACTCTAGGGCCTGCACATCCTTGCTAAAACTTAGTGACACGGATTTAATGCATCTCTTCAGTTATGGCCAAACCAGTGTTTCATACGTTCAGAATGACTTCTCAATCAGTCTGAAAAAGGAACCTGACTTGAAATTTTGTATGTCCATTTCCCTCCACTGATACTACCTGACACCACCTACCCCCCCCCCCCCCCCCCCACCCCTGAATTTGTTTACCATTTTGATTTTTTTGGCTCTGAATTACCTCCCCGTTGTTATAATTTATGAGTCCCAGAATCCGTTATGCTTGGTGCTCTCAACTTGCCCTGCACACATATATTCTGATCCTTTCATTTCTTTACATTTCCCTGTCTTACTTGTGATCCAGTAGATTATCTGTGATTTCTTGCAATTCCGCACTGTTCATTCTTCCAAATTCCATGTTATCATCAAATTTTGAAATGTTATCCTGCCTATCTGTGTGGTTTTCTCCAGGTGCTCCAGCTTCCTCCCACACTCCAAAGACGTACGGGTTTGTAGGCTAATTGGCTTGGTAAAATTGTATATTGTCCCCAATGTTAGTGTGCGGGGATTGTTGGTCGATTCAGTCTCGGTAGGCTGAAGGGCCTGTTTCCATGCTGTAGCTCTAAACTAAACTATTTATAACTATGTCTTAGAGGAAGCAGTGACAATATATAGAGCAGTGTTTCCAGCAACAACTCACATCAACATCCTCGAGTAAAAAACAACCATTTAAGCCCATTTCCTGCTTTAAATCAATTTGCAAACAATGCTGACCCTATAATTCCATGGATCTCAATTGTGCCGACTTGTCTCTTGTGCGAGATTTCATCTAATGCCTGATAATCCATACAGACAACATCCAGTGCATTCCCTTCTTCATCAATGTTCTCTGATACCATTTACGTCAAGGTTTATTTGCTTTTCACAAATCCATGCTGGCCCTCTTTTATCAACACAAAATCCTCCAAATGTATATTGATCTTTCTCTGATTACTGATTCTAAACGCTTCACTACAACCTAAGATAAATCGATTGGTTTGCATTCAACGAGTACATTTTCCAGTTCTATCACATCTCCTCTGCATTTGGGGAGGGTTGGAAGATGATGGTGATCCCTTTTAAAACTTGCAGCACTTTTCTCCAAAGAGAGATGGACACAGTCTTTGAATGACTTTAGTTGCTTGCTCCAAATGGTTCCATGTACGGAAGTTGCAAGGCGTTCCACTTCATTTTTTCCATTCACCTGGATCTTCAGAATGTTTGCATTCTATGTCAGGATTTTGCTTTGCCCTGAAGAATCAATACAAATTATCTGCAATTTATTATTCACAGCAGTAACTTTTTTTTTTTTTTTTATCGATATAGAAACATTTACATATTCAATATAGAATTCCTGCACTGCTCTCAGTAATATGTTCATTGTTAGTGATATGGGTAGTGCTGGCAAAGCCCAAACACACTGCCCTTGAGAAAGTGGTGTGAGCTGCCTTCTTAACTACTATTGTATTTAGACTTTAGGGATACAAGCCCTTCGGCCCACCGAGACCGTGCCGACCAGCGATTGCCCCATACAATAGACTACACGCACAAGGGGCAATTTTACTACAACTTACCAAAGCCAATTAACCGGCAAACCTGTACGTTTTTGGTGTGGGAGGAAACAAGAGCATGCAGAGAAAACCCACGTGGTCACACGGAGAACGTACAAACTCTGTACAAATAGCACCCGTAGTCAGGAACGAACCCAGGTCTCTGGTGCTGTGAGGTAACAATTCTACCACTGCCCCATTCTCGTTCTGTTGGGTGTGGTGTTCCAGTATGTATCAATGATTAAAATAATTGTAAATTTTCCAAGTGGGATTCTTTGCAACTTAGAGGGGGACCTGTGGGTGCTGGGTTTCCCTTGCTTGCTTGCTAGTAGAGATTGTCGGTTTATGAGTTCACAATGCACAACTTGTTCTGGCTTCACCAACATCTGTTCTTCTGATTTAGCCCTTCTGTACAGTGCGCAGATAGACCTCCTTTCCAAGGTAAAGGTTAAAGTCAAATGTACCAAGTTGACCATGCAAATAAGGTATCAGCACAACCAAGTGGTTGACTGTATATTGCATCCTAGGATATAGAAAGTGATCAATAGAGATTTTGTATTGGCTTTTTATTTCCCAGTCTATTCCCTAACTATCTTTTTCAAAATTAAAATCATGCATCCTCCAATGTGGTGCCACCAACATGCAAGTTTCAATTACAAGCTAATCATTTGGTTCATGAATAATACCATCTGTCTCTCATAATATACTGGGATCACATGACGTGTTTTAAATGACAAAAAAAACTTAATTCAGGCCCACAGTTTGCATGTTCCGCATGACACAAAATTCAAGAACTAAGTTCATGCGTCAATATTTCCCAGTACACCAAGAAAATAATTCACTCAGAGACATAGAGCACAGACACAGGCCCATGCGCCCAACTTCTCCATGCCAACCAAAATGCTCCATCTAAGCTAATCCCATTTGCCGTGTTTGGCCCATACCTATCTAAACCTTTCATTTCCATGTATCTGTTCAAGGACTTCCTTCAATCATTAACAAATCTCACAAATTTGATTGACCTGTGAGTTTTTTGAAGGTGTGCCAAAAAAATATCGATGAGGGCAGAGATGTAGATGTTGTATATATGGACTTCAGTAAATCATTTGACAAGGTTCCTCATGGTAGGCTGCTCTGGAAGGTCAGATTGCATGGGATCCAAGGAGAGATAGATGAATGGATAGAAAATTGGCTTATTGGAAGGAAGCAGAGGGTGATGGTGGAAGGTTGCTTCTCGGACTGGAGGCCTGTAACTGGTAGTATGCCTCAGGGTTCGGTGCTGGGCCCGTTACTCTTTGTCATCTATATCAATGATTTAGATGAGAACATACACGGAAAGATTAGCAAGTTTGCAGCTGATACAAAAGTGGGTGGTTTTGCAGATAGCGAAGATGGTTGTGAAAAATTGCAGCATGATCTTGATCAGTTGGCCATGTGGGCTGAGGAATAGTTGATGAAATTGAATGCAGAAAAAATGTGAGTTGCATTTCGTGAAGTCTAGCATGGGCAGGACCTACGCTGTGAATGGTAGGGCTCTTGGTAGTGTTGTAGTTTAGAGGGATCTAGGAGTGCAGGTGCAGAGTTCCCTGAAGGTTGATCAGGTGGCCAAAAGGGCTTTTGGCACATGGGCCGTCATCAGCCAGAATATTGAGAATAGAAGTAGAATTCATGTTGCAGTTGTAGTTGTATAAAATGTTGGTCAGGCCACATTTAGAGTATTGTGTTCAGTTTTGGGCACAGTGAATGGCTTAATTCTGCTCCTATGACTTATGAAAGGTCAAGTCGAACTTTTCAGACGGAAGATCAAATAGATCTGTCACAGCGAATACATTGACAACAGGTGTTGCGTGAAAGGATCAGTTTGGTTTATGATTTTATTTCACCATCTGTCAGAGAAATTAGATTCCATTGAAAATCAGCCTTAAAATTGATCACAGTTGAAGCAGTTATGACAGATGTAGTAAACTCTTCCGTGTTTTCCAGATATGTGTGTTGTCACATTTTCAGTTATAAATGCGAGTGGCTGTGTACCCCAGCAACTTATTTGTTCTCATAAAGGCTCATCGACTAAGACATTCACCTCTCCCTCTGTAACAACTGCTGAGCGTTTCCACCTTTTGCTGTTATCATTTCTAATTTACAGTATCTGCACGTTTTCTTTGGAAATAATCTCAAGACTTTTACCATTAAAGATTCTCATTTCCTTGTTTAAAATTAGTTAAGACCATCCTTTGACTATATCTGTAGGCACCCCTAACACATGAAATGGGCTGCGCAGCGACACAGCCATAGAGCTGCTGCCTCACAGCACCAGAGACCCGGGATCCATCCTGACGACGCGTACAGAGTTTCACATTCTTCCTGTGATCCCGTGGGTTTTCTCCGGGTGCTCCGGTTTGCTCTCATATTCCAAAGATGTGCAGGTTTGTAAATTAAGTGGCTTCTGTAAATTGCCCCTAGTTTATAGGATGACAAAGTGGGATATCATGGAACTTGTGTGTAGGTGATCAGCGGTTGCCGTGTTCTCGGTGGGCTGAAGAGCCCATTTTCATGCCGTATCTGAAAAACTAAAACCAAACCAAATACCCTGTTCTTCTTAACCCTGTTCTGTTTCAATATTCTTCTTTGCCTCATTACTGATTAAACCTCTGGCTACCAAAAGATAATGTTTTGGAACGTTTATAAAATCCACCTGCCATTTCATTTCTACCATCTCCAGTAAAATACTATCACTTTTGATCACCCCACTCAAAACTTTAATGCACCTTACACTTTAATGCACGCCAGTTTGAGGAGCATTTTAAAAAAAGTTTTGGGCCTAAATTAATCCCTGCTCCAAACCCATTCCCCTACGGCCCATGTGACTATCAGATTAATAACTGGCATGGCCAAGATTTTACCTGGAATAGCCTCAGATGTTTCAAAACGAGAGAGAGAGTCTTGTGGAGAGATGTACTCCCTCCAATTTTTGAATTTAAATTGTTAAGTGAGTCGTTAGAACTTGGGGGTCATTACTACAAGTGAATAATTGGCTAGTACGTTTGCATCACAGGGATGGCACAGTGGCGCAGTGGCAGAACTGCTGCCTTACAGTGCCAGAGACCCGGGTTCAATCATTACTACGGGTGCCGTCAGTACGGAGTTTGTACCTTCTCCCTGTGACCGCAAGGGTTTTCTTCAGGTTCTCCGGTTTCCTCCCATATTCCAAAGATGTGCAGGTTTGTAGGTTAATTGACCACTGCAAATTATCCCGTGTGCAGGATAGAACTAGTGTGAATGGGTGATTGCTGGTCGGCATGGATTTAATGGGCTGAAGGGCCTGTTTCCACGCTGTATCTCTAAAACTAAACTAAAAACTAAACACCAGTATTGGCAATGTTGGAAAGTGTGCATTTTAGACAATAGACAATAGGTGCAGGAGTAGGCCATTTGGCCCTTCGAGCCAGCACCGCCATTCAATGTGATCATGGCTGATCATCCCCAATCGGTACCCCGTTCCTGCCTTCTCCCCATATCCCCCTGACTGCGCTATCTTTAAGAGCCCTATCTAGCTCTCTCTTGAAAGTATCCAGAGAACCTGCCTCCACTGCCCTCTGAGGCAGAGAATTCCACAGACTCACAACACTGTGTAAAAAATGTTGTAAGGAAAATATTTTTCCCTGATGGTATTCACAAACATACATCCAAGCTTATTGAAAATTGTTGTAATGCTTTGGTGGTGATTATGGAATTATGGCTGGAGACCAATCACTGTAAGTTTGACCTGAGAGTTTTCAAAATCTTTTTAGCTCAACAATAGATGGAATTCAACTTGATTAATTTATAAGTTTTTTTTTTTAGAAACCATTCAACTAAAATAGCCTGCAGCTCTGAGCGAAAGGGTATCTGGAGACTAAATCCTGTTATCTAGGCCTCTGCTGCTGCCATACACAACTTCTATTAATTTTTAATGTTGAAGTATAATACCCACTTGATGTGACTGGACTTTCAATTGGCAAATAATCGGCCTTTTTTATTTAGCTTTGTGATAGCACCATGGCTGTAGGGCTGGGAAATTATTTGACTGCTTTGGTTGGCCTTTTGAAGCTCAGCCTAGTTGGATTTCATGAATGTAATGCCGGGGTGAAGACGATGAATTGGAACAAATGCCATAGATGATGATAAAGCCCGTTTCCCACTTGCAACACAGACATCAAATTGTTAGAAATAAAAAGAAACAAACTAGGTTCAGTACAACGTACTCGATGGAGACATTATCAGGCATCAGATCTGTTTCCATACACTTGATCCTTGTCTTGCCAGCTGCAAGTATTAGTCACAGACTGGGAATTATAGAGTCATTTAGTTTAGAAATACGTATAAAAATGGGCCCCATGCCGATATTGATGGCTCGTACACTAGTCTATCCCTCACACTGGGGATAATTTACAGAAGCCAGTTAACCTACAAACCTGCACGTCTTTGGAATATGGTAGGAAACCAGAGCATCTGGAGAAAACCCACATGATCGCAGGGAGAACATACAAACTCCAGATTGAACCCGAGTCTCTGTGCACCCAGGATTGAACCCAGGTCTCTACGCTGTTAGGCAGCAACTCTACCGCTGTGCCACTGTGCTGTCCCTAAATGAGTTGACTGTATCTCCCGTTAAATGCAGGCCAGGCCTGAGCCTGCTTAGCTGGATAATTACTGGGTTTGTCCTGACCATGCTAACCCATTGCTTCCCCGGTCTCTGATATTTTGGGGAATTACATGCCTCATAACATAACATAGAATAGCATTAAATTGGGTCCAACTGATGCTAATGAGATGTTAATTTAATTGATTTCCTGAAGAAAACTATTCTAACATTATTTTGAACATTGACTTCTTTAATTTTAGGTAGTCCCTACGTTCTCCTCCCCTTCTCAGCTCTCCCTCAGCCCACTGGCTACACCTCTTCCTTTCTTCTTCCCACCCCCCCCTCCCCCACCTTAACATCAGTCTGAAGAAGGGTTTTGACCCGAAACGTTGCCTATTTCCTTCGCTCCATAGATGCTGCCTCACCCACTGAGTTTCTCCAGCATTTTTGTCTACTTTCGATTTTCCAGCATCTGCAGTTCCTTCTTAAACTATTCTAAGGAGTTATATTCCTGGAATGTACTATAACCATTGGGATATAACATGAAGCAGTCGCACGAATTGTCTTTAAAGAGAACACTGCTCCTGCACAAAGAACTGTTTGCAGGAAGCACAAGAGTGCTGCTCCTGTGCTCCAAGATAATCCACAACCCATAACTGGACGGACGTACACCCAGTGAGGGACTATACGCCAAAAATAAAATCAAGCAGGTTGCACAAGTTTATTTCCACTTTCTTGACTCCAATCAGAATTCAAAACGTTTGATATTACCACAAAGAAAAATCCAAATATATCTTACATAGAACAGTACAGCACGGGGCCAGGCTCTTTGGCCCAAAATGTCCATTGCAAGCATGATGCAAAGTTTAACTAATCTCACCTGCCTGCACATCCTCATTATTTCTCCATTACCTGTGTATCCACATGTCTATCTAAAAATCTCTTAAATCCCACCATGGTATATGCCTCCACCACCACCACTGGTTGAGTATTCCAGGCAATCACAACTCTGTGCGTAAAAAAAAATCTTGCCTCTCATATATACTTCAGGCGTTTCTGTTCTCACCTTAAAGCTATGCCCTCTGACATTTCCACCTTGTGGAAATGATTTTGACAGTCTATCCTATCCTTGCCTATCGTCTATATTACTAAAAGTCTGATCTTGACCACTTCCTGCTGTTCTGTATATTGATTTTAGAAAAAACGCTGCAATTTACAGCTGTGATTTTTGGTCATTTTACTCAGTCCCCCTCCACTTTGCAGGTGAAGAGGATTTTTCCCATCGATGAAAAATAAAAGAGTTATTAGTGTTTTAAAAATGTTGAGATTCTCTCTCCTGAAGGCCATGCCCCTTCCGGAGGGACTATAAAACATGGAAGTGTTGAGTGCCTCAGTCAGTCTCTGCAAGATGAGAGAGTGAGAGGGTCACGTCTCTCAGTCTGAGCTGTGAATAACACTGAACTCTTGTCAGCTAAACTGTGAGTGGTTTTACTGACCTGTCAGTGCCCTTAATGTGGTTTGAAAATTTGGTTTGGAAATGGTAAAGCTGTGTTGCCTTTGGTTTGGAAATGCTAATGCTGTGTTGCTAAATTAAAGTTGCCTTGCCTAATTAGTGTTGAGTGCCTCAGTCAGTCTCTGAAAAATGAAAATGTGATTGGTTTGAAATAAAGCACAGCAAATGGTTGCTGGTGGTGGTTGGTTTGAAATAAAGCACATGATTAAAAGTCTAAACTTGACAACTTCCTGTTTGCACTATATATTGATTTTAGATAAAATGGTACCACTTACGGCTGTGATTTTTGGCCATCTTACTCAGTCCCCCTCCGCTCATCAGGTGCAGAGGGTTCTTCCCATCAATGAAAAATAAAAGTGTTATTAGTGTTTTAAAAATGTTGAGAATCTCTCTCCTGTCAATCATGCCATGAAGGCCATGCCCCTTCCGGTGGGAGGGATTATAAAACCCGGAAGTGTGGGTATGGCTCAGTCTCTGCAAGATGGGGGAGGGAGAGGTCATGACTCTGTCTGAGCTGTGAATCAACTGAACACACTGAATGTCTACTGAACAGTGAGTGTGGTGTTTTTGTGTTGTTTTGTGTGGGTTTTATGGTGGTTTCACCCTGCTTGAAATGGTATGAAACTCCCCTTGAATTTGGTGGCCTTGCAACCTGCTTGAAATGGTAGGAAACTGCATTTGAATTTGGTGGACTTGCACCCTGCTTGAAGTGGTATGAAACTGCACTTGAATTTGGTGGCCTTGCAACCTGCTTGAAATGGTAGGAAACTGCATTTGAATTTGGTGGCCTTGCACCCTGCTTGAAATGGAATTTCAAGGAATAGCGATGAGTCAACTGCCAGCCCACCAGCCGTGAGTGAGCTGCCAGCACATCAAGCTTGATTGACTGAGCTGCCACCCTGAGAATCCATTTGGCCCACAATGTCCATACTAGCCCTCTGGAAACCAGTCCCTTCAGCCCACAACACCCATACTAGCGCTCCAGAATCCTTGTGGAAAATCACCGATCACAGACCTGTAGCAAGAACAACACTCTTCACCACAACCCTCTGTCTTCATAAGAAACAGTAGAATTAGGCATTCAGCCCGTCAAGTCTATCATGGTATTCAATCATGGCTGATCCATCTCTCCCTGCTAAGCCCATTCTCCTGCCTTCTCCCCATAACCTCTGTCACCCGTACTAATCAATGATTAAGTCTTCTGCCTTATAATACATCTACTAGCAGGTATATAATTCCTTGCATCATCTTGTGATGGTTACGTAGAAAATCAACTTCACTTTAGTCAATTTCTAATTTCCAGATTCTCTCTTGAACACACCAGCTCACATTGATTCAGCCCTGGGTCTCGCATAAATTACATTGTACTGAAATCTTAATACCCAACCAAATATTTTGCAATAAACCTATTGTTATTTTGCCATATCCCTATATTGTTCAGATAAGAAATGAGGCAGATCCACAAGGACTATAGGAATTTAGGAGAAGATGTCCACTTTTGTTGTATTGATGAACTGGTTATTTAGCTCTGATTTCAGCAATTGAACATTGGAGCTGTACATTTTTATTTGGCATTACTTCAGAAGATTGCATGACAAGGAGAGGAGTAAAGATACCTTTCCAAAATAGGAACGTGATCCATGGAGTGGAAAAGTGGTGCAGCAGTTATTGCAACTGCCTCATAACTCTAGATACGATAGTTTTAAACTGCAGGTGGATTTTGTGTCCATGTAGAGTTTGTGTATTTTCTCTGGGACAGTGGCGGTTTCCTCCCACATCTCAGGCACATGCTGATTAATCGGCCATATCAATTATGCCGTAGTGTAGGTAAGGGGCAACAGATTCAAGGGGTAATTGGTGTGCGAGAGGTTACAGTGCTACATGGATTAAGGGGAATGGTTGGAAGGATTGCTCTGCTAGGAGCCAGCATAGACTTAATGGGTTGAATAATCTCCTGCATCATAATAGGTTAAATATGCCTGTGTATAGCAGGCTTCAACATCTTTTGGTTTGAGGAATAAATATTTTTTTGACTCTCGATATTCACCAGGTGTATTGTTGCCCCTTTGGGATTATCCCAAATCAATGAATGGCTAATATAAAACACTGGTGACGACTGTCTGGTCTCACCTGGGGAGAGAGCACTGGGGCAGAGTATCGAAGTCTTGTCGAATTGTGGATACGCAAGAGTTAATTCCTTCGGGGGGGAGACGGGGAGGGGGAAGGCATCTGGGCGGTGACGGGAGAGAAATAACTAATGTTGTACTCTTGATGCACCTGAGAGATTGGGAACATTAAACACAAAGAATGGAAGTCAAAAGCATCAACAAAAGAGAAAATGAATCAGCTGCAAGAATTTGATTTTGTTTTTTCTTGTCAACCGTGCCTTTTATCTTATGCTTCAATGAATTCCACACGGGCAAATTAAACTGTCGTGTATAAAATGGCCACCTCTTCATATCAGTGATCCATCACTATGTGAATCCATCCATCATTCACTACAACTTTCACTGACTAGGAACCTTTCTCCAATCACCAGTTGTTAAAGATCCAATGCAGACAAGTATTTATTCTTTTCTACTGTAAGTCACCGACATGATTTTTTTTTTAGTCATTGTAGAAAAAAGTGTATAATAAAGGATACTCAGTCCCTCTACATCTCCATCCCCCACCAGGAGGGCCTTAATGCCCTTTGTTTCTTCCTCAATCAAAGACCCAGCCAATTTTCCTCTGCTAACACTCGCCTCCACCTAGCGGAACTTGTCCTCGCCCTCAACAAATTCTCCCTTGACCACCCACTTTCTCCAGCTCAAAGGTGTAGCCATGGGCACTCGCATGGGCCCTGGCTATGTCCACCTTTTGCCTGCCTTTTTCACGTCAAACAGTCCTTATTCTAGGCGTACACTGGTCCAATCCTCCAACTCTTTCTCCGCTACATGGATAACTGCATTGGGGCTACCTCCTGCACTGGTGCAGAAGTAATGGACGCTATTTACTTCTCCACCTGCCCTCAAATTCACCTTGACTACCTCAACCACCTCTCTCCCCTTTCTCTATCTCTCTGTTACCATCACAGGAGAAAGACTATCAACGGATGCCTATTACCAACATAACAACTCCCACATTTATCTGGATTACACTTCTTCTCACCTTGCCGCTTGCAAAGATGCTATTCCCAACTCTCAATTTCTCCATCACTGCCCCATATGATCCCAAGCTGAGGTGTTCCATACCAGGACTGATGTCCTCATTCCTCATTCTTCCTGATATCCTCATTCTTCAGGGAATGTGGGTGTGCCCCTTGTAGGGGTTTTGCGTTTCCCTTTACTCCACAAAAAGGATTCCCCTAGGTTCTAGACCTCGGAATTATGGTGTGATATGATAGAAGGTTGAATTGACCAGAGTGTGCCGATGAGATAAAACAGAAACCAAGATGGACTCAAAGCAAGTCTAAAATTTACAGGCTTTATTAAACAATGAGAAATCGAATCTCACCAACACTACACAATACGTGGCTGAACTTATGCTTTAAACTAAGAGTATAGAAGGAAAACTATCGGGCACGTCGTAAAACTTACTTTACACAATTTTACTTGCAAGTACACTCCCCCTTTCCCTTTCTTCTCTCAACTATCCTATTTCGGGAACTTCACCAGGTCACCGGGATACTTACAGCTAGGTCGATCGGTTGGGCTCACGAGCCGTCCAGCAGAGCAGGAAGAGCAGGAATAGAGAGAGAGTTCTGGCTTGACTTCGACTTTTATACCTGAGCTTCCTTTGAAACCCCCAGGTGGTCCTCTGGATAAAAGGGGTTCTTTTGATGTTTCCCAGTTTCGATCTGGCATGAACAATAGGCTTCCGATGATAAGGGGCTTGCTGATGTCATGATCCCTCAGCCTGATCGTTATCATCCCCGATGGTGATTGTGCTTGTGCTGGCCTGTTTACCAGCGTCTGCTGAGGCTTGGTTCCTCCCTTTGTGTATCCAAGAGAATCTCGTTATCTCCGTCTCAGCCTTTCCTGTTCACACCGTTGTGTGATGTCCAAGTCCACAGGCCAGACGGGTTTGATTCTTGATGTGGATTGGGGGGGGGGTTTTTCCGTTGCAGCCAGCAAATTTGTCTTTTAAAATATCCATGTGCTTATCCAATTTCTTCCATAATTTTGGAGGATTTGCCCAAATAACTTACATGCCCCTACGACACGTCCAGGCTTGCACGGACCGTGTCGATTGACAAAGTTAGTGGGCAATCCTCCAGCCTCAAGAGCTGTAAACACTCCTGGTGAGTAGGTAAATTATGTACCCCGAAAGCCCCCTTAATCGCTAAACTAGGCCCTCGAAGCACATTAACTTACACTATACACCTTTTACTTTACATCAATCCCACAAACCATACAGTACCCTCACGACCATTCCCTGAAAATGCAGGGATTACAACTTATGTACAAAAACTATTGCACTAGAGTACAGACATTTTACAGTGATGGGGTGTCGTTATGGTGACGTCGGGCGGCTCGATTTACCAGCCGTTGTAATTTGGCCATCCTCCTCCGCCTTTTAAATTTGCAATTAATGCATAGCAAATACACCACAATTATCATCTGGCAGATGATCAGAACATGGGACACGATGCGGACCCATGCTGGTACTATGATCCAGGACTCCAGGTCCCACCAACTTGGAGACTTGATCTCTTCGATCTCCCTGGCGATATCCAGAGTCTTTTGTTCCAGGGAGAAGAAGTGTTTGTGCGACAACTCGACCGCCACCAGCAACTCTTTTAATTTTTCGTTCACTGGGGGAATATCATACCCAAAATGGGCAACATAATTAAATAAGTCAGTTACATTTTCTCGTACCGAGAGGTGAACCGAAGAAGGTTCCGGGATGGGTAATATTCGCTGCTGTGCCACATGGACTTCTGCCCTGGGTTTAAAGCAGAAGCTGCTGTGCGGTATCGGGCACCACAGCTGTGATCCGTGCTGATACCGCTGGGCACTTGTGGTGACACAGTACGTCCCACTGCCTATATACACCACCTGTGGAGGGACATGGTCTGCCGCCATCGCCTCCATGGTGCAGTTTATAGGCTGTGCCCCAACAGTCCTGAACCCACACTGAGGCCTAGCCTCAGCGCCCATGTGCTGGGGACACAGGATTACCTGTGCTCCCCGGCTCCGACAACCCAAAAGGTCAATGCCTGTCACAGCTTGCTCCCTCACTATGACATAGGGCGGGACCTTCCCGTAGCGAATATGCACCCCCCCACGAACAACTCCCACGTTCTCCACTCGGTACAGAGGAGCTGGTCGTGCCGAGGTTCCCATCACCGGGATTCGTACGACCACTCCCATTATGGTGTGATTGGATTTTCCGCAATCCACCGGTACCGGGTAGGCCTCGGAGGCCACACGAAGCTGACAAGGACTCAAAGTGCTGTTATAAAGGTGTAGCGCTGCTAGGTGCTGGTTGCTTATCCAGGAGGGGACCCGACCTTGCCTCAGGTCTTCCAGGTTGCTCCTCCCCTCCCCCAACAACCACGCACCATACAGCCCACACACCTCATTCTGTGCAGCCTGATCGGACGCATTCCGGTCCTCTTTAATCAAAGCGTTTATCGTTTTTGCATGTGTCTCCAATTGTGCTATGATTTCTTTTAGATGTAGAGTCATTGCCACCTCTTCGTGTAGTCCCGATCCTACCACCGCATTTTCCTCCCCCAGAACCTTTCTTAACTGGCCCTTCAACTGATTGATCTGCAAGGCCAGTTCTACATTGTCCATGCTATTAATAATAGACGTCCCCATGTTAAATGCTGTAAACCCGTCATTAACCACCCCTCGTCTTTGCCTACCGGACCCCAAAGTGAAATCCCCTCCCCCGCGGTACATCTCTTCTATGTCTATGTCCCCAAAATCCAGGTTGTGGAATTTCTGGAACATGACTTTTAATTCCGTCTCGCGGGGGCACCATGCGGGTAACCGCACTTCAGTCAAATCCGATGGACTCCTCCGTGACCCCGCGACGCGCCACGCACATCCGGAGGCACATCATTGCCATCATCCATACGGCAGGGCTACTTATCTGGAAAACAAAGCAAAACACCTCCTTGCCTCCACAGAGCTATCTGCCTAAAATGGCATTTGGGGTTTTGTTTTGTCTGTTGTGGTCTACTTTTCCACAGCACATCCCTTTGATCCCGTACTGTCTGTCCCTGTACTCCCCTGTAGCTATACAAAACCTTATATCTAATTACGCTAACTACATCTACTTACACACAAACCAATGCTATATACAACGCCACCCGTCTCCGGGTGGCCAACTCATAACTGGTCCCCGTCACGCTGGGGCCACCCCTCTGGTGGGCCCACCCGTGCAGGCCAGAACTCCTCCTGTCGAGGGGCCTGACTGCCCCTCACCTCCCTTTGTACTACGGGGTTTTGAGTTACCCCTACGTTCCCTGTGGAGACTGGGCTCCCTCCAGCCGCACTCCGTAGTGCCCTGTTTCGGCCACTCTCCTTCCCGGCCCTCCTGTGGCCGGCCCCAGCCCTAGGTTTAATTAGGGATGGGGACCACCTTACTGGAGGTTTAGGGACCCTGTCACTCCTACGTCTGACCGGGGGTTCCCACACCAGAGGTGATACCTCCATCTCCTCTGCTTCTGCTAGTTCTGCCTCTCTTAGGCAATCTACGGTACCTGCCTGCGGAGGGCTGGAGTCAGCCTCCCTCTCCGCTGCTTCCAGTCCTTGCCCTGGAACACAGCCGGCTACTTCAGGCTGACTACCTGTGGACTCGCCTGGCTCCCCTACGGTTTCCACATCAACCCGGGTCTGTTCTTGATCTTTACCCCCATACGGTCCCTCTATCATCTCCTGCCTGCAAATGGCTGCTGAGGCAGCCTTTAAAATGGGGTCTTGTGCCTGGACCATGGTCAGGTCCGGTGCCAAAACCACTCCCGCACTCTCCTTTTCTCGAGGCTACTCCCTGGATGCAGCTACCTGTCCTTCCTCATGGGGATCCCATGCTTTCCCACTCCTGGCTCCTTCCCTGGCCAAGCAATCCGCCCTCTGATTTTCCTCGCCTCGTGGACTATAGGGTGCCCTACTAGATGGAGGGGATGTACGGGGGTTGTTCATGTGGACAATGCTACTGGAAGCACCAATGTCCAGCAGATAACTCCCGACCACATCCTGGACCTCCATTTTGACCCAGGGTCTCCCACATGGGCCACACTCTAATGGGCATAGGAATGTGGGCTGTTTCGCTGGCAGTCATAAAGGTGCCGGGGGTGCGGATACGGGCGCGCCCTGGCCTGTTGCCATGGCTACCTGTCCGGATCCTCCCGCCTTTGACTGCAAATAGGTAATTAGATCTCTTACATCTATTGTTACCTCCGGGGCTGGGTTGGCCGTTACCGGGGTCCTATCCCCCACTGCTCTACTTGGGTTTCTGCACTCCCTCTTGTAGTGCCCGGGCTTCCCACACCCGTAGCACACCGGCCTCATCTCGGAAGAGGTCTGGCTGCCTTCCTGTTTCCACTGCCTCCTTTTGGGGGGTGCCGGTACTATTTCGTGCACCTTGCCCTTAAAGGGCTCCTCCTCACTTCTCACCCCATTGCGATACGCAAGGGTGAGCTTCCTGATCACCTCCGCCTCGTTAAGGTTTGGGTCAGCTGGGTCGAACCAGTGCTCGGCCTTTGCCCTAACTCGCGGGAGGCAATTCGCCACCAGAGACTTCAGCCAGTGAGCTGTTCTCCCATCTAAATTCTGCCTATCTAAAGGCATCCCACACGCTCCCTCATACACTGCCCACAGCCTGTCTGCGAACATGTCCGGGGACTCAGCTACCTGCTGCTTCGTCTCCCTCACCCTGGTGAAAGGACTACCCTGATTCAACCCCATGGCCTCCAGAACCGCTGTCTGTGCCGCTACCCATGTTTCAGGTCTTCCCCCTTCCCTGGAGGTCACTGCCTTGCATAGGTATGAATCTAGGGTCATCAGTAGCAGCTTTACCCGTTCTACCTCATCGCAATCGTTTATGTCGGCTGCCTGCTGCACCTCCATAAAATGCAATGACGGGTCTCCTGCCCTGGTTAACTTGGGAACCTGAGCCACCATCCCCCTCAGCACATGTGCCCCATGGGGAATGATGATATCACTCTCTATGGGCCCCCTATCTGCCTGCCCTACCGGGGGACCATATTTCCTTTGCCGTACCGGGCACATCTGCCCTACTCGGGGCTGTTGCCCCTTTACCCCCGGCTCTCCCACCATGATCGGTAACCCCATCACCTCGTGGTGTGCTATACATGGCGCGGAAGCCGCTAACTGAGGGTGCTCTCCCGCCCCTCCTTGGGCCTGTCCCTCCCCGGACAACCCGAACCCCACCTGCCGACCCGGACCTATCCCCGGCGCCTCAGGAGGCGGTCTATTCCCCTTTGCCCCTGGGAAATCATCTGCTGAGGGAAGCCCTCTGCCCCCGGGGGACCCCCTGGTCCTACCAGGTGAACCCGTCCCCTAGTCTTGGACAGAGTCTCCTCCAGCTGCGCTATCCTTGCCTGGCAAGGCCCGTGATCACTATTGCCTAGCTCGCTACGGGCCACCCTGTATGCTGCTTGTATATCCTGGAACTTTCCCTCCAGCTCCCTGCACTTCTGTGTACTCTGAGCCAGGAGTTCCTGGGCGTTCCATTCCCTCTCCTTTGCCTCTACCACCTGGCATTGGAGGAATTCCTGGGCATTTCTGTGGGACTCCCTCGCCTGCAAGATACACTGCCTGGCTTTACTGCATTCCTCAGATAGCCCTTCCCCTTCTCTAGCGCTTTCTTCAGCACTGGCCCTAGCTTCTCTCAGTTGCTCTTCCAGTCTATCTATCTGTCTCTGCATATTGGCTACCTGCTGTGATAGGCACGCTAGCCAAACTGCCTTTTCCTGCCCTTTACTATACGCTTTGCTTTCCGTCCATTGAGCTGCAGCTTCTGCGGGCTGCTCTGCTCTCAACAGTGCTATCACCCATTGTTTGGTGAGATTGATCTTTTTAAACAGATAAGAGGAGATTCTCTCCTCCATCTTGCTACGTTCTCTCACCCCCTCTGACAAATCACATATCCCAAACCACCGAGGTCCTGCCATGGTCGCCATTCTGTAGGGGTTTTGCGTTTCCCTTTACTCCACAAAAAGGATTCCCCTAGGTTCTAGACCTCGGAATTATGGTGTGATATGATAAAAGGTTGAATTGACCAGAGTGTGCCGATGAGAGAAAACAGAAACCAAGATGGACTCAAAGCAAGTCTAAAATTTACAGGCTTTATTAAACAATGAGAAATCGAATCTCACCAACACTACACAATACGTGGCTGAACTTATGCTTTAAACTAAGAGTATAGAAGGAAAACTATCGGGCACGTCGTAAAACTTACTTTACACAATTTTACTTGCAAGTACACTCCCCCTTTCCCTTTCTTCTCTCAACTATCCTATTTCGGGAACTTCACCAGGTCACCGGGATACTTACAGCTAGGTCGATCGGTTGGGCTCACGAGCCGTCCAGCAGAGCAGGAAGAGCAGGAAGAGAGAGAGAGTTCTGGCTTGACTTCGACTTTTATACCTGAGCTTCCTTTGAAACCCCCAGGTGGTCCTCTGGATAAAAGGGGTTCTTTTGATGTTTCCCAGTTTCGATCTGGCATGAACAATAGGCTTCCGATGATAAGGGGTTTGCTGATGTCATGATCCCTCAGCCTGATCGTTATCATCCCCGATGGTGATTGTGCTTGTGCTGGCCTGTTTACCAGCGTCTGCTGAGGCTTGGTTCCTCCCTTTGTGTATCCAAGAGAATCTCGTTATCTCCGTCTCAGCCTTTCCTGTTCACACCGTTGTGTGATGTCCAAGTCCACAGGCCAGACGGGTTTGATTCTTGATGTGGATTGGGGGGGGGGGGGGTTTCCGTTGCAGCCAGCAAATTTGTCTTTTAAAATATCCATGTGCTTATCCAATTTCTTCCATAATTTTGGAGGATTTGCCCAAATAACTTACACCCTTCTGTCATAGATGGAGCCCTCACACATGACTCTTCTGTGCACCCCCCCCCCCCCCCCCCCCCCCCCCCAGATGTAACAAGGAAAGAGTTCCTGGGGGTGTGGGAGCGAGAGCAGAACTATGTGACACAGAGCCGACACCAGTGAGGGTTCCATGAACAACACGGGAGAAACTACATTTACTGCAGAAAGAGGACATCTTGGATGTCCGAGAGTGGAAAATATATCTTGGCAGCAGATGTGGTGAAGAAGGATAATTGGAGAATAGGGAAGGTTTTAAATGAGATAGATACAGAGAGGAGGTGAATGCACTGATTATCATCTTCAAAAATGTCATGGAATTTTTATATAATTTCACCCAAATGCAGATTCAATTCAATATAATGTAACGATAAGAATGTGGCATCAGAATAAGATTGGGTAGAGTCAGCATGGAGTTCAGAAAGGGGATTCATGTTTGACAAATCTGTTAGCACTTTTTTTTAAAGAAGTAACTTGCAGAATTGGTAAACTAGTTGATGTGCTTTTGGATTTTCGATAGAGCTTTGATAAAGTGCAATGGGAGGTTATTATACAAGATTAGAGCATAAGTGATTGCAGAGAGTATCCTGGTGTTCAATTGATTAATGAAATGGAAAGAGAGGGTTGGAATAAACAGGTCATTTTCAAGTTGAGAGCTGTGATCAATGGAGTGCAGTAGGGATTAATTTATAGACCTCTGCTATTCACAACCTATTGCAATGGGTTCGTATGTGGAGACCTGATATAATACATTCAATTGTGCTGATTATACTGAGAAGTGTTCATTGTAAGGAGGATGCAGAAAGGATTCAAAGATATTGACAGGCTACATGAATAGGAGAAAACATGACAGAATATATTGTACAAAATGTAAATGTATCCATTTTAGCAGAAAAAGTTAAGGCAGTGTGAGATTGAATGGTGTTAGGGTGCAAACGGACGTGGCTACCCTTGCCTGCAAACCTTTAGAACTTAATATGCAGGTGAAGCAAGGAATTGGGGAAATCAAGTGTGATATTGTTCCTATTGCAAGAGGATTTGACTGAAGACTGAATATGTCTTACCATCAATGTACTGGGCTCTGGTGAGGATGCACCTGAACTATTATGTACTGGTCATGTCTCCCTGCTTAAAAATATACTTGGAAGAGAGGGTGTGCAATAACTATAGCCCAAATTGATACTTGAAGGTAGACAAAAAATGCTGGAAAAACTCAGCGGATGAGGCAGCATGAAAAAGTTCTCCTCCTCTCTCTGAAATGAAGAAGTTGTCCTCCTCTCTTCAATTTAAAGAAGTTCTCCTCCTCTCTCCAAATTGAAGAAATTGATACTTGATATGGGGGGGGGGGGGGGGGGGCTTGGGGGGAAGGAGCTTGCCCCATGAGAGACAAAATAGCGTGTACCTGGTTCACTTTATCCCACACACCTACGATGTACAAGTTTGTAGATTAATTTGCTTTGGTAAAATTGTAAATTGTCTCTAATATGTAGGATTATGCTAGTGTATGCGTTGATTGCTGGTCGGCACGGGTTTGGTGGGTCGAAGGGCTTGTGTCTGCGCTGTATCTCTCAAGTCTAAATCGGGCATTACTGGCAGAGTTGCACAATGTCTACATTTTCCCCTTCATGTTGGTAAGCCTCCCTTGCAGCCACACATGCTCATGGTGTCTAGTTGCCTTGAGGAACAGTTGACGAATGTAAAAACTGAAAATGCAAAGGTTAACCCACTGAGAAGTCATTGATCTGGAATAACCTCCCTTTCTCCACTGAAGCCGCCTCATCTGCTAAGTATTTCCAGCATTTTGTTTTTATTTCTGCTTTCCAGAAAACCCGTTTTCTTGCCCTTCATTGGGATTTCGCACCTTCATTTCAGTCACTGCTAGCAATTAGTGTAGATGAAATAGCAAAATCGTTGACAATGACTAAATGCAAAAAACAGTCTTTTCCACTGAATAACTCAAAATATTCACGAAGACCAAAATTATCCTGCAAATGTTCTCTCCTTTGTTACTTGAGAGCTTTCGTCCATAATTACTGGTCCAAATCGGTACCTTTACCTCTACCATTCCAAGTGAAATAATCTTCACTTATCAAGAGTGGTTGCCATTGAACACCAAAAGTCCCATCATCAAATGCTGCTCAAGATTCAGAATTCAGTAAAACTCCGATATCTACTGTCCTATCATTCAGAAACCCCAATGGGTCAGCATCTAGCTCACTGCATGATCTTTCCCATTCTCCCTTTAAACTCACCAGTGCTTCAATTCCTGCTCTCCTCAGTCTGAAGAAGGGTTTCGGCCCGAAACGTTACCTATTTCCTTCGCTCCATAGATGCTGCTGCACCCGCTGAGTTTCTCCAGCATTTTTGTGTACCTTCGATTTTCCAGCATCTGCAGTTCCTTCTTGAACTCCTTTTAAACTTATTGGGTTCACTATTTTATCCTGTGTATTTTTTTTAAAGAGAAGCCAGAATGTTTTTGGGGTGTTAATAGTCCAACAAAGCTTTCAGTCTAGTACCATTCAAGTTTAGAGGGCATTGGATTACTGCAGTTTTGATTTATTATTATTATTATTATTATTATTATTATTGTTCTTACCTGAAATATATCATTGTGTATAGTCACAAAATGCTGGGGAGTAACTCAGCGGGACAGGCAGAGTCTCTCGTGAGAAGGAATGGCTGATATTTTGGGGCAAGACCCTTCTTCAGACTCACCGGAAACACCACCCAATCCTTCTCTCCAGAGATGCTCCCTGTCCTGCCGAGTTGCTCCAGCATTTTGTGTCTATCTTCAGTGTAAACCAGCATCACAACACTGCTTATACATTGTGCATAGTCATACAGCACAGAAACAAACATTTTAGCCTCGCATGTTCATGCCAAGCCTATTGCCCATGTAGACCAATCCAATTTTTCCATGCTAAATCCCTGTCTTTCTAAGCTTTGCTATCTGTACCTGTCTAAAATCTCTCGTAAACATAGTGATTGCGTTTGATTCCACTATTTCCCCTAGCAGTGGTTTAACCCGTGTTTTGTAAAGTTGCAATTTAACACACCAACTTTTATATTTTGCGTGCTGACCTCTCACCACCCAATTAACCTCTGTTACTAATTTTAGGGAACTTGATCACGCTGACAAAAATGCTCTACCTAACCTAGTCCCATTCCTCGCATTTGGCCCATGTCCCTGTAAATCTTTCCTATCCAGGTACCAATGATTCCGAAGCATATTGGAAGAATTTTAAGAAATATATACTGCATTGGTATTACTATTTAATTACTAAGTATGTATAGCACTTCATGTTTTGGAACTGAAATCTTTAACTTGGTAAATGATCAATTGATCTCTAACAGTTTCGCACTTATTGGAAAGTGTAGGTCTTAGTTAAGTCTCTAAATTAGGTCATGAACCCATCGTCTTCAGTGCCAGAAGCAAAAAGTGGAATTGGCTAGGAAAGTCTAATAAATAATTAGTTTTTAAAAGTAGTGATATAAATCTTAATTAAAAATGTTGAAATTACTAATTTTCTTTTGCAATTTTGGTTCCAGTTAAAAGAGTGACTGCAAAGTAGGTAAGCTTATGACTGTTTTTTTTTTTTTGTATGACTCCTTTCACAGTAATTAATCAACTATTTGATTGTTGAACCCTGTAATGTGAAGGAGAATAAAATGTGGTGTCTGCAACAAGCTTACAGATTTAGGAACAGATCCACCTGTGAAATGTGAGATTCAGCTCGTGGGCTGAAGTTGTCATCTGGAAAATGACCTTTTGAATTTGACACCTGATGCCAAATAGCCAAACACATAAAGAATGAAATCTATATAAACATGATATTTTCATCTTCACTTGCAAGATACAAATGGTGGTAAAAATAACTGTGTCAGAATCAAGGAGTATCGTTTCAAATTGTTTCTCGTGTAAATCCAAAACTGCAGACCTTTATTACAGAAACTGCCCTGTCTTCACCTCCACTGATGTTCTCTTATTTTTAGTGATCCCCTGATGAGGAGCCAATTCAAATACACCAAACATCAGCGAGGGTGCCTTAGATCAAAGATGATTTGCTGCTGCATGTTGGTGCAGGTCTAGAAATGATTGAGCCTGTGTGATATCAGAAGCTAAATCCCTTTGAAATGCCCTGTGTATTAGGTCTACCCAGAGATACATGCAGCACCAGGTCACTTTGACCAAGAACCTCCTATGATTCAAGCATTTGAGAGCATTTTCAATGCCACAATGGCTATAGTGTCTTCTTTCACCTTAAATGACTGCCATCACCCTCTGCTGAGAAACATTGCCGACCAATCCTTTGCATCCTAAACAGATATTACATTTTGTTCTTATTTCAAATCAAACTGATCACAGCAGGTCCAGAAATTTGGGCAAACTTAGGAAACTTCATATTAGGAAATGGTGATTGAGGTTTACCAGCAGTAAGCAACATTTGCACTTTCATAGCTTGTCCATGGAGCAAACTATTCCCTCATGTGGAATCTCTCCACACCATTGGCAGAGGGTCTGGTGTGGCACAATGGTAAAGTTGCTGCCTTACAGCGCCAAAGTCACGGGTTCGATCCTGACCATGGGTGTTGACTGTACGGAGTTTGTTGTTTCTCCCTGCGACTGTGTAAGTTCTCTCTGGTGCTCCAGTTTCCTCCCACACTGCAAAACATACAGGTTTGTAGGTTAATCTGTTCATTGTAAATTGTGCCTAGTGTATAGGATCATGCTAGTATATGGGGTGATCGCTGGTCGATGTGGACCGCTATATCTCTGAAATCTAAGAGGGATGGGGAATGGAGAGGAAGAGGGAAAATCAGGGTGGACATTTGCAGTGAAAGTGAGCCCCAAGTAATACAATACAATACAATACAATACAATTCAATTTATTGTCATTTGGACCCCTTGAGGTCCAAACAAAATGCCGTTTCTGCAGCCATACATTACAAACAAATAGACCCAAGACACAACATAATTTACATAAACATCCATCACATTGCTGTGATGGAAGGCCAAAAAAACTTCTCTCTCCACTGCACTCTCCCCCCCGATGTCAGTGTCAAAGTCAAAGCCCCCGGCGGGCGATGGCGATTGTCCCGTGGCCATTAAAGCCACGCCGGGTGATGCAGGGTAGCACACCGGGTCTTGGTGTTAGAGCCCCCCGGCGTGCGCTCGCAGAGACCCGCCGCCATTCCAAGCCGCGCGGGGCGGTGCTGTAAGGCCCCACTCCAGGTGCTCTTCAACCCCGCAACTCGGGCGGGAGAAGTCGCCGTTGCGGAAGCCCCGAAAAGCGGTCTCCCTCCAGGGACCCGCGGGCTCCCGGTGCCGCCGCCCGCCAGACCCGCAGTTGCAGCCACCGAATCTCCGGGGGTCGGGTCGCAGCAGCGTCCACCACAGCTCCACCCGCTCTGGACTCGGCCAGCTCCGCAACGGTGAGGTGAGTAGTCGGCACCACAGCCCCCGGTCTTCCTGTTGGAGGCCGCTCCTCGTTGCAGCCCCAATGACAACGGAGACCCGACAAAGAAAAGGTCGGGTCTCCCGTGCAGGGAGAGATTTAAAAGTTACCCCCAACCCCCCCCACACCACCCCCACCCCCCCACACACATACCCCAACAAAAATAACAAAAACTACATAAAAACATAGACATAAAATAATAAAAACGCAGACGGACTGCAGAGGCCGCTGCTGACGAGAGTCGCGCCGCCTACCGAAGTAATGAAACACCCCAGCTGATCCCTGTTCACGATCAAGTTCTATCTCATGACCAGCAGTAGCTACAGAGGTTAGAGGATATGGAGCTGGGATAATTGGTACTGTTATTAAAAGCAGAGCAGTCGTGAGAAGGTGAATAGTCTACAATGGTTTATATTCCTAAGGGAGCAAAGGGGCCAAATCGCTGCCTGCATCCATATATGGGCAAACAGGGGTGGATAAAAATAAGGGGTTTATAGATCTCCAGGTGGAGAGAGCCTCTGGTGCCCTAAGAGGGGCCGATTGCTCCCCAACTCACAGTAGTAGTGAGGCCATGAATCGGGATGTCTATGTCCTGAAGGTAAGGGGACACTTATGTTTCAATCTATCCTCAATGGTGCTGGCAAATATATTTTTCATACCATAAAAATCACTACATGAGAGTTTACAAAAAACCTCGTCCCAGCAACTGCCTTTTAATGCAGGACTCATGACTCTCAGTGGGGAAAACATTCCTTGCTCAAGGAAGTGCTCACAACAGGTTGTTAATCACAGTGGAAATGGTCCAGCTACTATTTTTTTCCATCTTACAGGGAGAAAGTACATTTACACTGCACCTCTCGCTGCTTCAGTCATTGACGTACGATGATTTTTGTGATGGAAGAAAATCCTTCACACAATGGAAGGGAGGGAGCTAGAGAATTTCACAGAATTAGAACGGCGTTAAGATCTTAATGCATGACCATTGATGACTTCTAATTGCAAAGCAGCAAAGGATATGTGGAGTATCTCAGTCACACAGGATAAATAGCCAGTCAGTGAAATTGTAATTTATGTGGCTATTCAGAAAATTCTATTTGAAGCTATTTGAAAGAATGTACAATGGCCAAATGGGATATGTGAAATATATTTGCAGGGCCCTGATAGCATCTCCTCAGTCTGTGTAGCAGCTCTGGTATTGTGTCCTGAGCCATGTTGCAGGCAAGTCACGAAACAAACTGATCATCATATAAAACGCCTGTTCTTCCATGTGTGAAAAATAATGTGGTTGCATTTTGTCTGTGGCTCTGGTGCTTGCGAGTTTTACTCATAAGAGGGTGCAGGGGAAAGAGTTAGGGAACGGCGCATGCGGAGAGGAGAAGTGAAAAAATCGTAATCTTTCCAATGTCACTGGCCTTTGTTGCAATAGAACAAGGAATGGTGCATGGTACACCAACTCATTCAGCTGAAGGGTTAGCTCATTATCCAGGACAATGTATGAGATAGGGACAATTTCAAAAGTTGTGCCTTAAATATAATCAAGCCTCAATTAAAACCCCATATGTAGAACATAGAAAGTACAGCAGAGGAACAGGCCCTTTGGCCCACAATGTCTGTACCATGATAAAATAATGCCAAGATAAACTAATTTTGCATATCAAAGGTAGACACAACATGCTGGAGTAACTCAGCGGGACAGGCAGCATCTCTGGAGAGAAGGAATGGGTGACGTTTCAGGTCAAGACCCTTCTTCACTGATATGATCCATATTCCTCTATTCCCTGTAAATCCATGTGCCAATGCAAAAGCCTCTTAAATGCCACTTTAAAATCTTCTTCAACCACTACCCCTGGCAGCATGTTCCAAAAACTCACCACCTTCTGTTAAAAGAGAACTGACGCCACTCATCTCCATTAAACTTTTCCCCTCTCACCATGAAGCTTTGCCCGCTTGTCTTTGATATGTTCACCCTGGGGAAAAGGTTCTGACTGTCCACCCTATCAATGTGTCTCATAATTTTATGTATTTCTATCAGGTCTCCCCTTAACGTCTGGCAATCCAGATTAAACAATCCAAGTCTGTCCAAATTCTCCTAATACCCAGAAGCTAGTAATCCAGGCAGCCTTCTGGCGAACCGCTTCTACACCCATTCCATAGCTTCCCCATTCTTCTTGTATTGGGGTGCCCAGAACTGCACGCAATACTCCAAATGTGGCCTTACCAAAGTCCTATAAAGCTGCATCCTGACTTATACTCAATGCCCCGACCAATGAAGACAATCATACCTACATTATCGTTATGACTAACTACTTGTGTTGGAATTTCAGGAAGTTATGGACTTGGACTCCAAGATCCCGCTGTAAAAAAAATGCTGTAAAAATGGGTCTTACCATTAATTGCATAATTGCCCCGTATATTTGAAATTTAAAGCATAATGCTAAATAAAAAGCAGCTTTCCAATGAGCTGGACTCCATCATGCAGGTTGCTGACACTGTGAGGGCATGATTTGGCTTCATTTGATATATTTGTGCTGAAATGATATAGACTTAATTTGGTGGGTTCTATTTGATAAGCATCATTGAAATTTCATGTTGCCAGTTTGGATTACAGGTTGTGAGAGCAGTATTCGGTTTGTACTATGGGAATACAACAATAGGAAATGTGTATTTTGTTCATTTGTACCAACAAAGAAAGCTCTGATTTTCGGAGTCAATTCATAAAGAACTGTACATCTTGGGAATTGTTCATTTTGATAAGAAACATTTGCAAAAAGTGTTCATGTGCCGCAAGATAAACATTAAACAAAGAAGAAAGGTAAGTCAGAGTTATGTTCTGGAAATTTATCTACATTTATTCATAGTATACATCATTATATGATTTACTGTGCACACATCGCAACACTGCTTTATGGAGACAAGGATCAAAACATTATCATGGAATCATTTTGTCACCATTGAAGGAAATTACACATCTGTAGGAAGTTGGGGACAGTTAATTTAGTTTAGAGATATAGCATGGATACAGCCCCATGCCGACCATCGACCACATATTTACACTGGTTCGATGTTATCCCACTTTCATTCACTCTCTATTGTACCAAGGCCAATTTTTAACCTATAAACCTGCACATATTTGGGATGGGCCGGAGGAAACCTGTGTGGTCACATGGTTCCTCCACTCAGACAGTAACCGAGTTCAGGGTTGAACCCACTTCTCTGGCGCTGAGAAGCAGCAGCTCTTCCAGCTGCACCACTGTGCTGCACCTTGTACTGGATTGCTCCACTTGAAATTATGTTGTAAGGAACACGAGTTGTGGACAGGAGCAGGACAATGATGCCATCAACTTTTTAACATTTATTTTAAGTTCCTTTAACACAGAAGCATATCCTAAGATGTACCTTAGAGATCTAGGGTTATGGCAACGAGTCAAGGATAACTTTAAAGAGAATCTTCAAGGTGTGCGAGGCAGAAAGTTAGATGTTTATGTAAATATAATTTCAGATTTGGCAACATTTAAAAGATGGGAATAGGCAGCCTTTTGGGAATAGAGATCTCTGGGATTGGTAGGATGGGCAAGATTGAAGTCGGATGTCAGCCCTGTATTTGGAACGGTACTGTGCATGGATATTGCTGCAATTGAGTCCATCGCTGTATGCTGATTCTACCCTCATGTCCATTGTATATGAACTTGTTATTCTGTGAATGAATTTTGTTTTGTCAAAATGTTCTTATGACATTCACAAATTGACTTTGTTTGATATATTTCTGAATTGAGTGATGAAACTGCAGATGAATCTCTAATTTCTCTGTATTCAGGCCGTGTTTGACTCAAAAATTAAAATGAACTTCAAAAGTGAATTAACTAAAATATTTTCACAAAGCAATAGATCAAGAGATGATTGGGGTATATTTGCTGAAAGGTTTATTGCAATTTCTGGACATGAAATCTTTTGAGCACGCATTTTTTTGTGAAAGACTGACGAACTTGGGTTTTTAATGCATGGTGATCTCTTGTTCAGATGCTGCAATTTCTTCATCTGCAAAACTTCAAAAGGCTGTTTGAAGTAATTAATCTGTGTCGCTGCAATTGGGTTAGAATGCCGCCTTATTTTTCCTAGCTCTAACTTTTATCTCACTGCTTTCCTTGCAGGCCCAGCAGCCAAAAAGAAATACGTGAGCTACAATGACCTTGTAATTTAATTGCTATGACCTGAAGGGGAGGTCGGGTTCTTCAGGCATCTGGTCATTCATCTGGCACAGGCCTCCATGTGCCCTACTGCCTACTGGTGGAGGGGCTTGTAAGCCAGGCTTTACCTCAGAGATTGAACACAGAAGACCCAAGTGTTTGATAAGCTCCTTGAGAAACAATTCCTTCAAACCACCATTGGACTAGCAAGCCACTGGCACTGTTGTATTGCTATTTGCGTGACCTTGCGCATCAGTCAGAGCTGAGACCAATGTATCTTTTCGTGTGGGCAAACTGCAATGAACAAGCGAGATCTCACAGGGCCTATTAAGTCTTTGAGTGTACTTCCAGACTGCAGTTTTTGACAAAGAGAAAAAAAAAATCCATCTATATAGTTTGTGAAGTTTTACGTGGTGCATCTTTGTTGCTTCTGTTTCACTGTTGCTTCCTGAATGCAGTCACACTTATTAATTGGTCTTGGAATTACCTGTTTAGTCAACAGTTCATGTCTTGTTATGTCCCCTATGGAGCTGTGATAAAGGACTATGAAAGCATGTTCATTTTCTACAGTTTGTTTGTAACCAGTATTGACAATAATCTTGCTGCTTATGTGCCAATATTGTGGAATATTCTTTCATCCAAATATTATTATTTTTTTCTTATGGTTACTTGTTAATTGGGACAAATGATGTGTTGTCAACGAATGTATTAGCACAAGAAATAAAACCATTTGGATTAATTTTCTATTCATGCAAAATATGTTTTCTGGTATTATTCTATTGTGATGAATCGAGCAGATAAGGTGAAGATGCATCAACGAATGAATTAATAGAATGAGTAGGCCACTGGGCCTCTCAAGCCCTTTCTGTCCTTCAATAAGAATGGTGATCAGTTTGCATTCTTGTCTATCTACAATAACTTTTGACCCCTGCAACCATTGCTTATAAAAAAATTCCCACTTTTGCTTTTAAACTATTTCAAAGACCCCCTTGAGGAAGAGAATGCCATAGACTTGTGCCATTCAGGGAAAATACGAAACTGGCTTCATTTCTGTAAATGGGCAAATAATTATCTTTAGAAAGTCTCCACTTACTGATAGATTTCCTCATCAATGGAAATACCCATCCAGTCAAGATACATTGAGAACAAATACATTTTAAATTAAATACCCCTTTGCCTTTCTAAATTTGCAAAGTCAAGCCTGACCTGTCTTATCTTTCCTCAAAAGACATTCTTCCTCTGGCCTCTTTGAACTACTTCCAGCACGTCAAGCATTGATATTAGCAATTGCTTGAGTAACTGCCCTCTGCTACATACAACACATTTTGTAGTTTATAACATTTGCTGCTTTGTGGATAGCTTGTCCTAAAATCTGGCCATTTGCTAGAAAGATTATGAGAACTGAATAGCGGGGCAATTAATAATTGGACGAGGGATGAGCCAGCAGTGCTGAAGGGGCAGAAGGAATTTTGTCTGCCCTTTCTGATGGACATAGAAACACTGACATCCCTTAATCATCAAAAACTAGCCCTCATCATTACAACATGGGCAACACATTTCAACACACAGGGGTGTAAAACATTCTAGAGCAGGACCACATATGCCAGATTAAAAGGCCTATGGGAACTAGGGAGAATAATTGAGGCAGGCTGGACTTCATCATGATTAAGGATGCAATTGCTCTGTTGAAAGAAATGATGTAATTTGAAAGATGGAACAATTGGAAATATCCAATTGGAATTAAAAGGAAAGAATTTAAAATTGTAGTAAGAATTACGTAAAGGCACATAGAGTTGTAAACGTAATGTACAAAAGCATGAATTAGATAAGCATGTCGCAAAATCAAGACTGGTTTTAATAGACGAGGAAAGTTAAATTTTGGATTGCGAATAACTCGTTAGAAAAGTGCTGGATTTTCTCGAGCATGTTCAGACATTGTTTTGGACAATATTACCTCGACTCAACAGAGAAGAGTAAGTTAGGGCACTGTAAGTAACATTGTAACTGAAGATGAGACAACAGTGACGCGATTGAATACATATTTTCGATCAGTACCAAAAGAAAGATGAATTTAATTTGTGCTCCTTGGTTCACAAACTCAGGAAGTCCCAACATACTTTACAGCCAAGTAAACACTTATAAGTCTACTGTAGTAAAGTGACATCCCACTACACTGAAGCCAAAACTGTAGCTAGAACACTTAAACATACAAGGAGATAAGGCAATTGTAAAGTGAAGGCAGTTGGTCATTTCACACGTCAATTTGACGAGTTCCTATCTCAACGTGGCATTAGCAATTAAAAAAAATTATTTTTGAAGAAACTATTTAAACACAGTTAAAAAAAATCTGAGAATCGAACACAAAAGATCCAAGGACATAATTTATGTAACTGCTTTCACCAACAGATAATTTAACATAAATATTCACTTGGAATAGAAACTTTTGATAACCTAAGAGTTCGTCACCACTACAACAGTTTTTTTTAAATGATAAGGACTAATTAAATCCAAGCAACTCATGGACCTATGGTACAACGAAGAGGGAGTCATTTGCGTTAATCCAAATTGTCACGGGTGTGATGTGTGTTATTAATAAAAGGTGATTTTGGGAAACTTGCAATGGAACTGCAGATAGGGGTGATCACCTGTGTGAATAGGAACAAGCTCCTTCAAGAAATCACTGGAGTGAGCTAATGCTCAGAACCAGAGATAGAACAAAGTACATGCAAGCTGAAATTATTTTGCAGTTTAAGAATTAAAGCTGTGTAAGGATGTTAGAATACAAAGGTCATATTAGTGCACGATATTTTGTAGTGTTTTATATCAAATAATCATTTGTAGTTGTAAGATTTTATGTAATATTATTTGTAGTGCTTGCTTTTATATTTTATTTGTAATGTTTACTTAGTTTTAATAAACTTATGAAAGATTTTTGGGTTGTGATGCTCTGAGATGTCTGATTGCAGTAACATTGTGAATTGTCCCAAGTATGTAGGATAATGTTACTGTGTGGGCATCGCTGGTCGGCATGGACTTGATGGGCCGAACGACCTGTTTCCACCCTGTATCTCTAAACTAAAGTTAAGAGAAAAGATGCAAAGCAAAGCTGAAATGGCCTAGAAGGATGCAGCAATAGTGAGAATGATAGTGAGAAAGTTGCCATTAAATAGATAAGAGTAAGAAAGCAAATTTGGATACTTGTAGCAGTTACTTTGAAGCAGAGGCAATCGAGTTCCTGTGTGCGGATAATTGCAGCAAGATACGGATGGTGAACAATTTAAGGTTTTATGAGTACAGAGATTCAAAGACAGCAATTGTAGTGTTGCAAGAGTAACAGGGGATCTGAACAGTTGCAGCAGAGGTACAGTACAGGAGGTGTAATCCTGGGGATACGGGGTGTAGAGAAGGAGAGTGCTTAGACACATGATGGAAGATAAAGCTTTAAAATGCACAGCAGAATGAAAAGTAAAGCATTTAGTGTCACATATAAACAAAGTTAGAGGGAGGAAATGACCTGGGAGCATCGACTTATTATGAATATGGATTAGTTTATTGACAGAGAGAACATACAAACTCTGCACACACTGCACCCTTTAACCTTGTTACTGTGTGGGGTTTTTTCTGGTTGCTCCGGTTTCCTCCCACATCTCAAAGACATACAGGTTTGTAGGTTAATTGACTTTGGTTAAAAAAAAAATTGTAAATTGTCCCTAGTGTGTAGGATAATATTAGTTCACTGGTCAATGCGGACTTGGTGGGCCGAGGGTCCCGTTTCCACACTGTATCGCTAATGTCTAAATAGTTTTCAAATCAGAATATCTTGAGCAACCACAAGACGTTCAAAAAAAGTAGCAAAACAAGCTGTAAGATAAAGAATCTGCAAAAGGAGGTGCTCATTCAGAGACACAAAAGAGACCAGCTCAAGGATACACTTTATCTACCTTCTCCACAGAACTCCAGGAGTGGTCGCTTGAGCAGGACCTTTTAAATCTGCTGATAAGCTCAGATATATTCCCCATCAAAAAAGCTTAGCTTTTCGGGGAAAACTGAAGATTGCTGGGCACAGATAATACATCCAACATGAACTGGTTGAGTTAATCCAAATGGTTATAAAAGAGGTGCTTGGGGCAAACTTGAGCAACTTGCAAGGGTGTTCGGGATAAAGGCCAGCACTTGTACAAATGAGAACAAGCAACCTCTGAATGATCACAACAATGAGCCACCTTCAAAGGCAAGGTTTGAGAGAATTACATTCCAGTTTTAAGTTGCAAAAAAAAGTTACAGATACAAAAGGTATTCCAAATATGATGGACACATTCATGTATGGTATCCTATCGTTTGTTATATTTTGTAACTCCCTACGATATTTCTCATTATTAGTAATGCTTGCGTTTGCATTTTGTTGTTTGAAGAATTTCCCTGGCTTTAAATAATTTAAGTTGTGGATTGAGCGGCACAAGTGGTCTTGGACTACTTTTATCCTATAGACATTTCAGGCCAAATCTGGAGTGTAAGCTGAGAGAAAACAACCTACTTATAGTATAGCAAGACATATTGATATTAATAGGCATTGTACAAGCCTCCTGCCCCTCTTTGAAATGGCACCATGGAATCTTTCATATCACTCAGAGAGAGCAGACTCACAAACACCTCATTCAATAGTCAGAGTGATTGTGTCAGTCAAAGATCACAGAAACAGGCATTTCATCCCAACATGTCCAGGTCATAGTTTTGCCATGTTGTCCCATTTGTCCGCATTAGAACCGTAATCTTCTTTGCCTTGCCTATTTAAGTGTCTAAATGACCCCTAAACAGAGTATTGTTTCTGATTCCATCACCTCTTCTGGCAGCATGTTCCAGATATCTACTACTCTCTCTCTCTCTCTAAAGAAAGTATCCCTCACATCCCAAAAAGATTAAAACTATGCCAGAAATCTCATCTAAATATGTTTAAATTCGCCACTCACCTAAAATCAATGCAGGAAAAAATAACAATCATGAAGATAATAATGGTGCTAGACAATATCAGTAGTTATGTGAATGTTAGAACTATGATTTATTCTTAATTTGATAGCCCACAAGGTTATGTGATGTGTCTTCAATTATTCACTGGATATATAAATAATTTGGCGGTTAGGCTGGCTACAGGTGTTGTCTGAATGGAGTTTATGCATTCTCCCTGTGACCGTGTGGGGTTTCTCCGGGTGCTCTGATTTCCTCCTTCACTCCAAGGATAATGTAGGTTTGTTAATTGGCTTCAGTAAAAATTATAACTTGTTCCGAGAGTGTAGGATAGTGCTAGTGTACTGGGGTGATCGCTGGTCAGCGTGGACTCAATGGGCCAAAAGAGCGGTTTCTACGCTGTATCTCTAAAGTCAAAGTAAAGACTAAAGAAGATTGGAATTCAATGGGTTAGAAATGTTCGAATGATTATAAAATCCCTGGTTACACTGCACTTAGAGTACAGCAAGTAATGTTGAGCACCCTGTTTTAGAAAAAAACATAATGGCCTTGAGCGTGTTGCCCAGATTTATCAGAGCATACTTAGAACTGAAATTATATAAAGGGGGTGTTTTTTTTAGTTTTTATTCTGAGAAATAGAAGGATGATTTAATTAAAGTTCTAAGGATATTATGGCCTGCTAAAAAAATATATTTTCATCTGCATCTTGAGTAAAGGACAGTCTGCCTGCAAGATGGAGATGGCAAACACTTCTGTGTATAGAAGCTCGCAACATTTCATGAATAGTAATTGATTCTTGGTGAATTGTTAAATACAAATCAGATTGATGGAGTTTTGTGAACAAAAGTTATACAAGGGTGTAGCGTTTGGTCTTAATCAGCCACAATCTCACTGAAAGCCAAAGAGCCTTGAGGATTTTGAGTGTTTCCATCAGTTAGATAGAACCATACCAGTGTTATGAGATTGATTGGGGTAATGACAGCTTCCTGCAGAACATCAGCATTTTCTGCCTCTTTCAGTTTTAAACAGATGTTTGCTGTCATGTCATCAAAATCCTTTGAACTGGTGGCTGGCTATTGCTAAAACATGCAAGATATGGATCTGATGAACTTAAATTTCTTAAGTATGAAAGGTCAACTCAATTTCTTCCAACAAGCTAATTACAAGTTATTAAACCATAACGGAGGTACATTTGAATGTTACAAATAACAAACATTCCCCTATACTGATCATCAATGTACAAAACATCCTAACTAGCCATTTGGCTCACACCACCTTTCTCGCCTGAGTAAACCACCGCGTTAGTTAAGTTCTTCAACAAAGAAAAATGAGGGGGAAGTTAATTTAGGTTTAGAAAATTGGGAATGTGAGATGGGGTAAACATTCCCATTAGTAGATTGGTCAGAAAGCTGTAGATTGATAATGAGTTTGATTGAATTTGCAAAATTATTATTTCATGCTACAGACGATGGGGATGTGGAAGTCAGTTTGTGAAAGGGTAGATACAGAATTCCTAACTCATTTACACAATACCTGCACGGGCATCTGACGGGCAGAAACATGGAAGGCTGTGGATCAAGAGTTTGGAAGTGGAATTGCAGCCCACTTTTGACACAATGGACAGAGTGGACCACTGCCATAAATCTCCCTGCATGATCCATATCCTTTTAACTGTGCTTTAATGATTCCATGTCTACCTCTGGCAATAAAATCTGGCTTGAATTTAATTCTGAAGCATTTTTGCAAATAATATTATTGACCATTTCCCCCCAATTGCCACAGATGTCCAACCATTTCATTCTTAAATTGGCCAGCCAAAAATCCATGACAATGAAACAGGACGATGAAGCCAACTAATCTCTTCAAGCTTATCCTTCTCTAAGTCTTTGCACATTGCCAAAAAGAGTACTCAATTACGGCACTGGGGTGGTGCATTGGTTAACTTACAGGACACAAAATTCAGAGAGGCAAATTCAAATCCTACTAGGGCATGCATAAAATTTAAATTAAGTTAAATAAATAATCTGCAATTTAAAAATAAACTGGTCTGATTAACACTGACATCCAAATTACTAGAATGATCTTGTTATTCTGAAGAAAAAATGTGATGCCTGAGTGTGACTTCTGACACCGAGTAACAGTTACACGGTAGTTTGGAAATATACTGCTACTCCTTTGTTGTCAACGGATCTGAATCCTGGAACTTCTAAACCACCAACAATATTAAAGTTGCTACTTCTTAACAGGATCGAGAATAACTTGCTTCAATCCCCGTTCTGTGGATACTGAGGTGCCTCCGCAGAAGCGGGATCTGCAAATGTTGCCACCGTTGTGCTTGCCCTTACGGAGCATAAGATTCATATTTATCTTGTCGTGTCACACCACAATCATCCTGAATGGGACAGTCCTGGTGTTCAAACCTGGCCATCCTTGTGGCAATAGGGACTATTGGCAGCAATAACATATGCCACCATGATGAAGTCATGGCCACACATGTCCCTTACTTTATTGTTACAATCAAGCAAAGGGATAAATTCTAATTTGGTGAGTGCAGAGGGCTGAAAGCAGTATTAGACTTCCAAAGCTATGTTCAACAGATCAAAGCTCCACAGTGCCACCACATCTCATCACAACTGGTGATGGTCATCTAAATATTTATGAGATTAGGTTATAAGGATATTAGGCTCCTCAACAATGGGTGCAGAATGTTGGTGCCAATGACAAGGATATCGCATTTGCAATAAACATAAGCCAAATGTGTCAAAGTTGATGGTCCATCTCCTGAGACTCACACCATTAGAGAAACCAAATTCCAGATTTACTCTATCTGAAATACAGAAATGACAGCAACCTTGGAATCATTAAATACTCTGGGACTAGACTTGGCTATAGTAGTGAAAACTCCAGAACTAGAAACTCCTCCAGCCAAGTTTATCAAGTACATTTACAATACTGGCACCTGCCCAACAAGTTGGAAAATTGCCCAGGTATGTCCTGTCCAAAAAACAGTTAACTCCATTTCAGCTAATTACTGCCCAATTAGTCTATTCTCAATTATCACCAAAATATGAGATGTGGTTGATAACACTATCAAGTGCCAATTACTCTTTATTTCCTTTTTCTTTGGTGGCATGTTTGGAGTTCACCAAGACCACATAGTCCCAGACTTGTTCTAAATGTGGACCAGAGCCAAATTCAAGTGGTGAGGTGGGAATAGCTTTCCTTTGCCTGAGGAACGATTTAGCTGGCATCAACGATTTCCATTAAAACCCAAATCTGTAACCTCATGGTCACACATAACTGTTACATTCAAACCCAGGGATATATTCTACTTCAGTGAGTGTAGAGGGCCGCAAAATAGTGTTAAACATCCAAAACAAAATTCAACAGCTCCACAATCCTAACACAGCCAGTAATCACTGATGTGCCTGACCCGTTGAGTTACTCCAGCATTTTGTGTCTATCTTTGGTGTAAACCAGCATCTGCAGTTCCCTCCTACATATTATTGCAGGAGTTCAGCGTGGTAGTGTCCTAGGACTAACCAACCACCTTCAGTTTTTGCACAAGGTCAGAAGGGAGGCATTTACTTCTGCAAAATGTTCAGCTCCATTCGTACCCCTTGCAAATGAAGCAGTCCATGCATGTTCTGCTCCATTCGTACCCCTTGCAAATGAAGCAGTTCATGCATGTTCTGCTCCATTCGTACCCCTTGCAAATGAAGCAGTTCATGCATGTATTCAGTAAGATTTGTAGCAGTAATAAACAATTAAATAAGAAGACGGGGCTTCTAAAATATTCCCATCCTTGGTGATTGCAGCACCGTGTAAAGACAAAAGAACAAGGCTGACATGTTTGCAACTAACCTCAGGCACAAATGTGTCTCCTCCTGAGAACCGTGCTATTACAGGAACCAGCCTTCAGTCAAATTGATCACTTCATGTTAGAAATGACTGAGAACAACAAATATAGTAAGGGTTATGTAAACCGGTAGTATCTCAGCTGTGATGCTGAAGAGTTGTGCTTGAGAAAAAACTACCCATGCCACCAGTACATCTCTTGTCAGTGACCCATGGAAGGGTGACTTTAGTTCCAGGTTATCATTGCAAGGATTCCCAGCTGCTATTATGTCCAGCCATCTTCAAATGTTTCAGCAATGTTCTACTGCCCATAATAACATGGGTAATGGCCACATGAAGGCTGCACTGCATCTATTTGGGAGGAAGCCGACTTTGGCAAGGCCCTCTGCAAAATAATGCCTTTCCTTCAAGTGCCGCAGTGTCAGAACAACAACCCCTCAAAATAAGTCAATTCTGACAATTTACTAACCATATCCTTGGCTTTGCCAGCATTATCAATGCTGTCACAATTTTAAATGCCTCAGTATCTCAGACATTCAAGAACATCCAGGGACATTTACAAATTACTCAAGTATTAAAAACTTAAAAGTTAGATTAAAAAACATAAAAATCTCTAATCATATAATGAAGCATAAAATAGACATTGACAGCATGAATAAAAAGTTGTCTAACAATGCAACAGTGCAGAGAAAATGTTAAAGTTGCTTTCTCTGACTAGCAAAAGACAAATTATGGCATTCCTCCAGGGATATATATGCAAGTTATTGTTCAAAGCCTCTATGAAAGACCCAGACCCAAGGAGTGGGCATGCAAACCACAATTTCTAAATTTGTGGATGACACAAGATTAGGCAGTATTGTGAACTGAGAGGAGGATAGCGATAGATGGCTGACTAAGAAAAGAGGGAGAGGATTTAGTCAGAGGGTGGTGAATTTGTGGAATTCTTTGCCAGAGAAGGATGTGGAGGCCAAGTCAGTGGGCCAAGAATCCGGACTGTGAACTTGATGAAATTGCACTAATCATGGCGTCTCCAGCTTTATATGCAAAATGAATTTCACTATGCAATGTTTAATTGCATACATGATAATAAACATCCATTGAACCATCGATTGCAGTGGGATATAAGCAGCTGGTAGAATAGGCAAGCAATGGTACACACACAATTTAATGTTTGTGAGATTACACTTTTTGGTCAAAAGAACAAAAGAACAAGAAAGGTAATGCAAGGATATTCTTCTAAAGGTAGTACAGGAACAGGTGGAATGGGGTTATGTGCACACAGTTATTGAAAATGACAGGGAAATGGTTAATAAGGCATATGCGTCTCCTCCAAGAAGCAACCATAACCCATTATTTTGTTTCCTGCACAAAATTACAAAACTTCTGGAGGGGAATTTTTGATATTTTCCAAAATACTTAAAACTAAATTGGATCCCGACATAAAACTGATCACACTAGGTATGTCAGAGGCCTGTTCTGAGCTAATGACATTTCAAAGACGTTTCCTTAACTATGGCCTCATAACGACGAAAAAATTAATACTTAAATTTTGGAAACAGACAACAGTCCCTACAGTGAAGATGTGGATCACAAACATGTCCGAGACACTACATTTGGAAAATATTAGGCTTGTCTTGGCGGAAAAAACAGATCCATTTCTTAAGACATGGACACTCTTTACCGAATTTTTACAACAATAGCAAGGTGCAACACAAATTTAAATCCGATGCTGGGTTGGGTGAGGAGGGCGGGGGGGGGACGAGGGGTAAGGTATATCTCCACTTTTCTTTTTCTTTTTTCTTATTTCAATATCTTTCTGCCAGACTGCTTTAGTTGTTTAGGGGATTCTCTTTTGTTCTTCTTCAATCTATCTTTTCACTTTCTACTTTTTTTCTTTCTTGTTTTCTTTTTCTTTTCTTTTTTCATTTTCATAATTTAGGTTATAAGGTTAAAAATGAAGCTGTACAATAATTGTATAATTTTAGATGCTGAATGTTTTATCTCTGTACCATTGCTTCTAATAAAATAAAAATATACGTTTTTATATGTTTTTGAATAGGACAGAACTGCAGATTCAGGGTTATACTGAAGATAGACACAAAGTGCTGGAGCAACTCAGCAGATCAGGCAGCATCTCTGGAGAAAAGGACTGGCAAGTCTGAAGAAGGGTTCCAACCCAAAGTGTGGTGTTTCTTTATTCCAGAGATGCGGCCCTACAAGATTTGGAGCTGTATGAACAGAAGTATAAAACACACAAATGCAAGGAAGATATGTAGAACATTTAGAAACAATTGTGATGACTTCAAATTGAGTATTCTGTTCATTGCTGGTCACCACATTATAGGAAGGATATAAGTGCATTAGAGAGGGCCCAGAAAATGTATAATGGAATGGGTCCTGGCATGAAGTACACCAGTTACAGGGATAGGCTGAAGAGGCTGTGCATGTTTTTGTTGAAGAGAAAGCTGATGGAAAATTTGTTGGAACCATGTAAACTAATGTGAGGTGTGGACAGGATGGATAGTGAGAGGTTATTCTCCCTGTTGAAATGAATGGTGAATCACTCATTGTAACGGAATGGGCTAAAGTGTTGGAGAAGTACCACAATTCCCCATACATTAAGGCATGCTTGGAAAAAATATCAATGAATAGCTGGTTGCAAATCAAGGAAAGGCAGGTACACATGGACGTCTTGAATTTGAACAGTGTTGCATGGGAAAACCTGTCCCGTATGAATGCTGGCATAACAATTCCTTCAAAGAGAAAGCAATCTAGTCAATAGGTACCTTGAGCATTTATCCTTCTCCTCCTCCACCCCCTCCCTTCAGTGGTGCACTGTGGCTACTCTCCGCCCCCCTTTTCTGCCTACCCTCCCCTCCCCTCCTTGGAGTCCTGGCTGACCTTTAACCCATCTCTCTCCTCCCCTCCCTCACAAATTACATTCCTCAACAAGTTGCACCTCGTCAATCCTCCAGCTGCATGATTCACAACTCTCCAATCAAATTGTCTCATGCCTTGTGTGTGCTGATCACAGGCCTTTGTTTAATCCTTTGAGTGTAGAAGGTGGGGGGCATGTTGCAATTATAGATGACGTTGGTGAGGCCACATATGGAGTCTTGCGTTCAGTTTTGGGCACCAGTTTAGGAAAGATGATGTCAAGCTGGAAAGGGTGCAGAGAAGATTTACGAGCATGTTGCCAGGATTCAAGGGCCTGAGCTATAGGGGGTGTTGAGCAGGCTAGGACTCTAAGTTTTCAATTGTATAATTAAACCTTTTATGATGGAGTGATCTTATAGAGGTGAAGAAGATCATGAGTGGATTCGATAGGGTAGATGCACAATCTTTTATCCAGAGCAGGGGAATTAAGAACCAGAGGACATAAGCTTGAGGTGAGTGTGGAAAGATTCAAGAGGAATTTGAGGGGCAACATTTTCACACAGAGAGTGGTGGGTATATGGAATGAGCTGCCAGAGGAGGTAGTTGAGGCAGATACTATAACAACATTGAAAATACACTAGGACAGGTACATGACAGGAAAGGTTTAGAGACAAATAGGACAAAAGCGGGTAAGGGGGACTAGTGTAGATGGGGATTCCTTGGTCGGCATTGGCAAGTTGTGCCAAAAGGCCTGTTTCCATGTTGTATGACTCTAATTGTTGATCATCTGTGGCAATTTTCATGAACTGGTTGTTCTGATGTGTATCTGCTTATCTTTTAAGGCAACTTATGTAAATGACAAATCCTGGCAGACGTGGGTTACGTTCAACAACTCCTCATTGCTGCAGGTTAATGATGTATTAAAAACCATTCCAAATCTTGCATTTGATGTACATGATTAAATTTTATGCATAGGCCATACAAAACAATGGATTATCATAATGAATTTTCAATGCCTGGCCCAATTTCCAAGGAAATGGCTGTGAGAATTTTGATATAATAACCATGAACTTAAATTTTAGCATAATAAAAAACCTTGGACTGAATGCAACATAAAGCATTAAACTAGAATTCTAGTTTCACCTTAATCAAAGAAGCTGACTTTCAGAGAGGAGTACAATCAGCAACTGATATCTGTTGAGCACTTGCAAGCAAACGCAAAGTCTTATCTTCAATCATGGTAGTTCTATGATGTTCTATGATTCACGTGTTATGTAGTTTTATTAGTGAATCACAGCATTGTTACTGCACAGAATAACAACATTTTGCTTGTGCTACCTGGGCGGCACTGTGGCACAGCAGTAGAGCTGCTGCCTTACAGCGTTAGAGACCCGGGTTCGATCTCACTACGTACAGGTGGTGTCTGTACTGAGTTTGGACTTTCTCCCTGTGATCTGCGTGGGTTTTCCCCGGGAGCTCCGGTTTCCTTCCACATTCGAAAGATCTACAAGTTTGTAGGTTAATTGGCTTGGTAAAATTCTAAATTGTAAGTGTGGATAGGATAGTGTTAATGTGCGGGCATCGCTGGTTGGTGCGGACTCGGTGGGCCGAAGGACCTGTTTCCGTGCTGTATCTCTAAACCAGTGGTTCGTAACCTGGGGGTCGTGACCCCCATGGGGGTCTTTTGGGGTTTTTCCGGGATCATGAAGGGGTCATAAATAACATCAATTTGTTGAGCCCATTTTTATGAACCTAAGAAAGGTACATACCACACACAGTATTTTGTTCACATATGTGATTACGTATACGCACACAAACTGTGTGTGTTGTGAACTATGTCTGCCAAGAGGCGCACGCATAGTGAAGCATCTCCCAAGTTCGGCTTCACAAGCATTGTTCAAAAATCCGTGGTCCGTGGTCAAGTCGCAATCTGTACCAAGGTTTTGATCCACGAGAGCATGAAGCCCAGCAAACTGAAGATCCATTTGGAGTTTTGACACAGCAACTTGACGGGGAAGGGCGTTGACTATTTAAAACGAAAAGAAGCAGCACCCAACGGTTCCCACATCGATTCGATGGGTTTGCATCGTCAAAATGAAGCAGCGCTGAAAGCTTCATACCGGATTGCTTATCGAATCACACAGACTAAGAAACCTCACACCATCGGTGAAGAGCTTATCAAGCCATGTCTTCTTGAAGCAGCGATGTTGGTGCTGGGGGAACGGCAGTCAAACAAGTTCAGGCAGATTTCCCTTTCGATTGACACAGTCAAAAGTCGAATCTCAGATATGAGTAATGATATTCTGCTGTAAGTAGTGAACGTGGTGAAGAGCAGTCCAGTGTATTCACTGCAACTGGACAAGTCAGCAGATGTTGCTTCATGTTGCCAACTGCAAGTCTACGTTTGTTACCTCGATGGAGAAGCCATGAAGGAGGAGTACCTTTTCTCAGAGCCATTGGCCACTACCACTCGGGGAGAAGATGTGTTCAGAATGCTGGAAGCCTTCCTCATCAAACATGAGCTTGGCTGGGAACGACTTGTCGGGGTGTGTACGATGGGGCACCTTCCATGGTCAGATGCAGATCCAGCTGCAAAGCCTTCATGAAGGATGTCGCTCCCCATGTCTCCTTCACCCACTGCATGATACATTGCCATGCTTTAGCGATGAAGACTCTCCCTCCTGGTCTTCGAGAAGTGTTTTCAGATGTGGTGAAGATTGTCACCCCATTGGAGGGAGCGCAACAAACTCATGAATCTTCAAAGCGATGTGTGAAGAAATGGGTGCCGATTTCACTTCTGATATTCCACACAGAGGTGCGCTGGCTTTCTTAATCATGTGATTCAACTTTGATAGGAAATAATGCTGTTCTAGGAACAGGGTGTACCAAGAAGCTTCATAAATAGATGAAGGATGAACTGATGAAGTTTCGTGATGAAGTTTGCTTACTTGGCTTACGAGGTGAATTCCTTGACCGTCACTTCAAGGAAACCTCCCAATGCAACACACGGCTCGAAACAAAGTGGCAGCGTTCAGGACAAAGATTCACCGTTACCAGAGAAGAGTCCAGGATGGTGACATGACTTTCTTCCCCGAGATGACGACTCTCCTGGATGCTACGCCAGATGCTGAATGCCACTTCCACGAGGAGATCTCAACCCACCTTCTGGCAATTAGTGAAGCCATCGAAAGTTACTTCCCCGGACTGGATGACCGCTCGCGTGATGAGTGGATCGTCCGACCCTTTTCTGTTGAAGACGGTGCCATCAGCAATACTGACGTGGCTGCAAAGGTTGAATTTTACCAAATTCGTGAAGATACGCAGCTCAAGAGTGACTTCATGGTGAGCTCGCCCACGTTTTGGCTGAAAGTGAAGGACAGTCCTGTCCTTTCGAAGAGGGCCCTGAACCTATTGGTCCAGTCCCCCTCATCTTATCGCTGTGAGGCTAGATTCTCAACCATGGTAACTCTGAAAACAAAGGCACGATAGGCTTGTGATCGGTGCTGACATGAGGTGCTGCCTGTCGAGCATTCCTCCTCATTTTGATCGCCTGATGGCTGCGAAGCAACTTCAGCCATCCCATTGACTGAGTATTGGCAGACATGTTTTAATAAATCAGGCTGTTTTTTTTCCAAAAGTGCTTGAGAAACTCAGCAGGTGCAGCAGCATCTATGGAGCGAAGGAAATAGGCAACGTTTCGGGCCGATAACCTTCTTCCGAAGTTTGAAGAAGGGTTTCGGCACGAAACGTTGCCTATTTCCTTTGCTCCATAGATGCTGCTGCACCCGCTGAGTTTCTCCAGCACTTTTGTCTACCTTCGATTTTCCAGCATCTGCAGTTCCTTGTTAAACACTGTTTTTTTTCCAATTTGTTTCGGGGGTCACGGTACTGACCAAGAATGTCTGATGGGGTCGTGGGGCCTAAAAGGTTACGAACCACTGCTCTAAACTAAGCTAAAATACTTTAAACTGGCTCCTGATTAAGTAATTCCTCTGTTTGTTTCCCTTCAATATCCCATATCCTGCTAGCCAAGTTCCCCCAAGTAAAAGGTAAATTCCCTGCTGAAGGAATCAATTGATTTTGTTTCCACGACCTCTGCACATAACAGATATCACAAATAGGATTTGTATTTACATGCCTTTTGGATCTTTGGCTCTATAGTTTAAATACACAATCCCTAGTCCTTGAACCACACTGTAAAATAAATAATTTCCATCTATTTTCTCCCTTTCCAAAGCAATCATGATCTTGTACATTGCTTAAATCTGCATTCGTTGCTGCAAGGAAACAATCACTAGCTTTTCCAGTCCGCCTTTATTCCAAACTTAAATCATTCTTTATTCATTTATGAAAGACCTGCAAAAAGACGAGTTCACTGCAGAAGCGTTTTTCATTTGAGATTTCAATTAAGATGGCCTTTTTATATATTTTTAAAGCACCCTAGTTATTTATTCAATTTTTTTCTGAGAGATAATCCCAATCTACTCTGTCAATGTAAACCATAAAGCCGAATAACTCACTGTCCAAATGTAACCCTAAATTATTTACAAATTGTCCTAATATTTGAGACAGGTGTGGCTCAGGATTTAGAAACATTCATGCTTTGAGTGTGTAGTTCCCACTCCAGAGTATGAATCACAATAAGTGCTGGACTATTTGAGATAATGACTTACGGATGAGCGATTAAACTGATGCCATGAGTAATATATTTAAAAAAATATTCTAGGGGGATGAGCAAGGGGATTCTCTTCTTGTCGTGGCCAACATTCATCTCTCAATCAACAATACTAAAACAAGTTAGCTGCCTGCAAATATCATACTGGTTGTTGTATTTCCCTGGGTGCCAATTGACTGCATCTTTTCTTTAAATTACAACTATAATCGTACTTCATTTGGATATTCTTAGTTAAAAAAAAAAAAACTTCCATTTGATGACTAATTGATAAGTTCATATGTCATAGGAGAAGAATTAGGCCATTCGGCCTATCGAGTACTCCGTCATTCAATCATGGCTGAACTATCTTTTCCTCTCAACTCAATTCTCCTGCCTACTTGCCATAACCCCTGACACTCTTACTAATCAAGAATCTGTCAATATCTGGCTTAAAAATACCCAATGACTTGGTCTCCACAGCCACCTGTGGCAATGAATTCCACAGATTCACTAACCTTTGACTAAAGAAATTCCTCCTCACCGCCTTTCTATTGGTATAGCCTGGAGCTTCTCACAATGCCATACAAAAAACAGGGATGTATGTTTGTATATCTGCTGATAATTTCCCAGTTGTTTGTCACAGGGTAGGTATGAGGGTGTGATTGGTATAGGGAATAAGGTGATGGTTTGGAGTGACTGTGGGGGAGGCAGCAATCAATTTAAAAGGGGCATTGGGAGATGCAGATCAGGGTATTGACACTCACAAGATGACCGATTAGGAAGGTTTAAAGGAACCAGTATTCATCCTTCTGGCCCTTCAACAAAGCTGTAAGATACCTCTGGTCATCCTTTGTAATGCCAAATTGCCTTGTAGTAAATGCCTACTATGTTCTGTGTGCTGAAGCAAAGCAAGAATTTCATTATCCTATCAGGGACACATGACAATAAAGTCACTTGAACTTGAACTTGAAAAACAAAACATGTACATTTAAAAAAAAAATAGCTTGTTTATAATGATGGCACAAATTCTCCACAAATTGTTTCAATGCCCATCCTGTTTCCTGAGAGATGATCGGTTTCTTTATCTTGCTGCAGGATCATACAACGCAGGAACATATGCTTTGGTCCATGTTGACTCCAGACATTGTACCTGTCTGCATTAATGTTACTCTCCAGCACCGATTCCATAGCCCATTCAAATGCTCATCCAAATACTCCCTAAATTATATGAGGGTATTTGTCTCCATTATACCCTCGAGGAGTGGGGATGAGTTGCATTAGGCTCCTGGTTGAACATTTTTGCCTCCCATTTCCACATCTAGAACCTCTTGGTCAAACTTATAAGTACCTAGGATTTCACATGTTGTGCTGCTCGATACAAATGGCGACTTTGCTAGAGCTACTGCCTCACAGCTACAGAGACCCAGATTAGATCCTGTCCACGGATGTTATCTGTATGAAGTTTGCATGTTCTCCCAATGACCACGGGGCTTCCTCTAGTAGCTCCAGTTTTCTCCGACATAACAAAGACGTTTGTATGTTTTATGGGATCTATGAAAAAATGATCTCTAATATGTAGGGTGGACATGAGATGGTGGGGTAACATAAAACTAGTATGAATGGGTGAGCAATGGTTGGCATGGACCCAGTGGGCCAACGGGCCTTTTCAATGCTGTATATTTAAATTATAAACTAAAGCTAATCTGAGGTTTTCCAGACAATTTCATCTTATTGGCAATTCTTACAGGCATCAGACTTCAATCTGATTATTCAGACTTGGGTCAGAAACCAAGGCACATTGCAGTAAGGTTATTTCTAACTCACTATTCCACTTATTTTCCCTGCATATAGCAATTTACAATGCATAAAGAAAAACCTTTGCTAGTGTTTGACAAAAAAAAATAATCACATATTGCAACATTATGGACATTACATCCATGTAAATTGTTGTTGTGGACCAAAACAAATTCTTCCACAAAACACAGTCGACAATAATTGGATTTCCATTCATATTGTTACTTTTGTACCAGTGAGCTCAGAAGGCATCATGGAAAGGTTTCATATCAGATTTTGGAGATGTCTCAGCCGTATGAGATGATGATTAATAATTGAAAACTGCAGAAAAACATGAGTATTTTCCAAGAATACAATATTAATTCAAAAATAATGTACCTGCCAGAGTTATTGCAACTGATAGAAATGGAACAGAGGAGTGGAGCTAAGAGAATTATTGGACTGCAATCAAATTTCTGAATACAGGCTGAGAAAGAAAAGACATTCAGTTGAGTGAAAAAGTCTAGGGTTTCTAAGTGATAGTAGAGAAAATGTCTCTTTTTTGTTTTCTCAATTCAATATGAATTGAACAGCATGGTGGCGTAACAGTAGAGTTGCTGCCTTACAGCATCAATACGATTCTGACTATGAGTGCTTGGCTGTGCGGAGTTTGTACAATCTCCCTGTGACCTGCGTGGGTTTTCTCCGAGAGCTCTGGTATCATCCCACCCTCCAAAGACGTACCGGTTTGTAGGCTAATTGACTTGGTGTAATTGTAAATTGTCCCTAGTGTATGTAGGACGGTGTTAGTGCGGGGATCGCTGGTCGGCAGGGCCTCGGTGGGCTGAATGGCCTGTTTCCACATGGTATATCTAAACTAAACTAAACTAAAAAAACATACAAAGGTTCCAACTTCAGAATTTTTCGTTGACCCAGTACAGATTTTCATATAGTGACAAGGATCTGCAAATGCTGGTTTACAGAAAAAAGACATAAAGTGTTGGAGTAATTCAATGGGTCCAGCAGCAACTTTGGAGAACATGGATAGGTGAACGTTTCAGTCTGAAGAAAGGTCCTAAGCCGAAACGTCACTTATCCAAGTTCTCCAGAGATGCTGTCTGACCCTCTGAGTTACTCCAACAATTTGTGCCAGATTTTCATGTTGAAGGAGCCAAAGACAGGAATCAGACAAGAGGGCTGCAGGAAGTCAGGGATGTCCACATGGGAAGTGCTGACTTTCAAACATGTAATCCTCCTATTGGGTTTTTTTGTTGATGCCTTGATTTCACATTGGAGTCTCCCACAAATAAAGTAATTCTAGCATGAAAGTAATAAGAAAGTATTTTCTGTTAGCATTAATGACCCAGATGCCTGAATGTTCAAAGGACAGGTTAATGGAATTAAGTGGAAAAAGCTGGGAGGAAGCTAATATGTCGCATAAACACTGGTATCAATCTGATGCGCCACATTGTCTATTCCTTTGCTGTAATCATGAAGTACATTCACCTGAAGTTCTCTGAAATTATTTAAAACATGGAATTCAGAGCATCAATTCACAAAAACCTCTCCTGCAAACACTTTCTTTCACCTTTCTCAAAAGGGTTTGAGTGCCATCTTTTTAGTAGTGTGCAACAGCTGTTAATATGTGTTAGCTAGCCAATACAAGCCAGTTAGACCCAATCAAGGCTTCACCTAGGGTTTCACATATTAGAATCTGAGTAAAAGTCCTCATTACATGGTAAGAAGATCGACACAAAATTATTTCAACCTGATTTGATGATCAGTTTTTAAATCCATGCGAACACATTTATGCAAATACCATGAACTAATGTACTTGCCTTTTAGTTTAGTTTAGTTTCGAGATTGAGCGCGGAAACAGGCCCTTTGGCCCACTGAGTCCGCACTGACCAGCGATCCCCTCACATTAACTCTACCCTACACACACTGGGGACAATTTACACATACACCAAGCCAATTAACCAACAAATCTGTATGGCTTTGGAATGTGGGAGGAAACCAAAGATCTCAGAGAAAACCCACGTGGTCACGGGGCGAACATACAAACTCCGTACAGACAGCACCTGTAGTCAGGATCGAACCCGGGTCTCTGGCACTGTAAGACAGCAACTCTACTGCTGTGCCACACCATTTGTGTGGCACCTTTTTGAATACCTTCCATAAATCCAAATACACTACATTCACAGGTTCTCCTCTGTTGGCTCTGGTTGTCATATCCCCAAACCAATTCCACAAAACCTGTCAAACATGATTTCCCATTTTTAAATCTTTGTTGACATGCTTTGACAGCATTCAGCTTTTCTAAATGATTAGCTTCTACTTCCTTGATTATCAATGTCAGCATCCTCTCAAAACAGATGTGAAGCTAACTGGCCTACAGTTTACCATTCTTTTCGTCTCTCTTCCTTCTTCAACAATGGTGATATTTGCAGTTTACCCAATCTTCTGGTGCCTTCTCAGCACTGAGTTTTGATAAACTTCAACCAATAGCTCCGATACAGTTTAAAACCTGATTTTCATGCCATTATTGTCCTACCTATTTCACCACCTTTAATCTCAGTACTTTTTGCAAAACTTCCATCGTCCATGACAGGGATTAATACAAAATCTTCAGTGTACAATTGTTCCTTGTAATACAACTAACCCCTCTGTAATCCTTGGGACATCGGCAATATTCTCTACTGTGAAGGATGATACAGTGTATTTGTTTAAATTATTCATCACTTATTACCCAGCATTTGTTCCCCAGCCTCACTCTCCAAGGTCTGACATTTACACTAACTGCCTTTGTTATTTTTCAATTTTCTTAGAAGCTCTCTGTTTAATTTGGTATTAATTGCCAGTTTACTCTCATAAGCAATTTACTTTCATATTTGTCATTTAGTCTTCTGCATGAAAATTCCTGGTCATCTAGTTTAAAATGGGTTTTTGCCACTTTATATGTTTTAGTTATAATTTAACATTTTCCATGACTTCCTTTGTTGATAATGGATGGTTCATCTTTCTCATTGTCTCTTTCTGCTTGGGATAAATTTTTGCTGAAAAGTATAGTCATAAAGCACAGAAACAGGCGCTTCTGCCAACTCGTCCACGCTGATCAATATGGTCTATTCATGCTGGTCCCATTGCCTGCACCTGACCCAAATCCCTCTAAACCTTTCTTATCTGTGTACCGATCCAAATGTCTTTTCAATGTGGTTATTGTATCTGCTTCAACTACTTCATCTGGCAGTTTGTTCCATATACCCTCCACCCTCAAGACATAATTTCAAGTCCAAAGTATTTTCAAAATAATCGCATGGTTAATTTATATTTTCTATATAAATAATGAACAATTGATGTATTTTGAACTACTGAAACAGAATACATGAATAACTTTGAATTGTTTAAGTCTGTTGCATTAACAAAGGGCCCATAATATTGTGTGGACTCACATTTAAATCAAATGGTCACATATCCATCATCAAATGCTTCCCAGCTCATCGAAAAGTTTAAAGTCTCTGATCGTAAATCTTCCATTGAGGTTACTTTTCTATAGTGCCAACTATAGGGAGTCCTAAATTTCTCATTTCTACTTAAAGTAATATTGGACACCAAAATCAAATGGTTGTAACAAATGAACCTGCTTCTTCTCTGGACATTCAACCAAACTGTAAATCCTGCACCGTAATTCTATCCGATTCCACGAATATCTAAAGGTCAGGATCATGACCTTTATGGTGAAGAACGACACTTTAAGGTCATAAGGATTAGGAGTAGAATTAAGTCATTTAGCCCATCAAGTCTACTCTGCCATTCAATCATGGCTGATCTATCTTTCCCTCCTAACCCCATTCTCCTGCTTTCGCCCCATAACCTCTGACACCTGTACTAATCAAGAATCTATCTATCTCTGCCTTAAAAATATCCAGATTTGGCCTCTACAGCCATCTGTGGCAAAGAATTCCACAGATTTACAAACCTCAGACTAAATAAATTTATCTTCAACTCCTCCCAAAAAGAACATCCTTTAATTCTGAGGCTATGGGCTCTAGACTCTCCCATTTCCCCCAAGATGAGATCAAATAAGTAGAAGCTCTTTGAATTGCAGAGATTTCTTTTTGAAGAGCCAGAGAGGTGGTTTGCTAAAAGTTTTTGAATAAGTATTTACACTATTTTAAAGTCCTCATCTGCACAATTTGTAGGCAAGATTAGCATCAATTATATCACAGAATCAAACCACAAAGAGTGAGAAAATTGTTCAGAACATCAAACGACTGCATGACTGTATTAGTACTTCAATTCTGTGAAGCTTATTAATAATTATAGCAAACTATGCCACAGACTCAAGTGAGATGATAAAGGCAGAATTTGGATTGGTAAGGATTTCAGGAGTTATGGGGCAAAGGCAGGAGAATGGAGTTGAGAGGGAAAGATAGATCAGCCATGATTGAATGGCAGAATAGATTTAATGGGCCGAATGGCCTAATTCTGCTCCTGGAACTAATGTCAAAGACCAATTATATTGCTGACAGTGATTCCAATAAGATGCAGGTGACTTTCAGTTTGTACATCAAAGCAATAGGAAGTTTTTCATTCTGGTGATTAAGGTTCTTGAAATAAAGAATGAAATAGGACCAGACATTTATGCAACGTAGGCAAAGTTACTTAAACTTCACAGAACTATTGATGAACCAATTAAAATATAATTAAAAGAACATAGAGAAGATGTAAAAATCAGGGCAAAAGACTGTAGAACGTTAAAATGAGCAACCTGTAACCAAAGGATAAGCGAAACACTTACTGCCAAAAGAGACATAAAGTGCTAAGGTAACGCAGTAAATCAGGCATTCAGGCATAATCTCTCGAAAACATGGATAGGTAACGTTTCAGGTCGGGACCCTTCTTCAGACTGATTGTGGTGGGGGTGAGAGGCAAGAAAGCTGGAAGAGAGGAGTTCAGGAAGAAGTTTGGCAAACAATAGATTAGCACAGGTGAGAGGTTGGGGGTGGGGGGGTGCTGGGGGCAATGTGATTAAATATTATTGAATAGAATTGAATTGAATAGAAAGGCGATTAAAACTAGGATAGCATCAAAACTTAAGCCATAAAGTGAAGGGGGTCAGCACATGTTGAGACTTCACAGCAGATCAGCAATTAGTTATAGTGTCAGGGAAATTATGTTAGAGTACGATTCCAGGAATTATCATGTGAAAATTGCACAGAAATTTCTCTCAGGTTCATATTAACCATCTATTCATTGCAAATTATGTCGGGTGGGGAAAGAGAGGTAAACAGTGAAAGCTACCCCAAGATTGACGATGCAAGTCCAACTTCAAGAGGAGTTGTTGTGTAACTATCTAACAAGGGACATGGTGAGAAGACATCATTTACTCCAAGAATTTAAGAGCAGCATGAAAAAAGAAAGGTCAGAGAGTTTTAAAATAGTGCAGGAATGAGACCTCAGCTGCTTAATAATAGCAGTCCGTGCACAGTAGAACTCCTGATGGGCTGCAGCTATACCCTGGGAGTGGTCCTGGCTCACCCGCCGCGGAACCAGGAATCCGCCTGCAGTCCGAAGCTCCTCGCCTGCTCACCCCCAAAGACCAGGAACCTTAGAGGAGGTGGACGGAGTTGGTGGCGAATGCTGGACAAGGAGTCGGCTATAAGAACCGGAGATCTTACCTTCCGCGCCATCAAGGTTGGCTGTGGGAGGCACCCCTGGGGCACAAAGGCTGAAAGTGGCTGGGCGAGCAACAGGGCTTTATGGCCAGGTGCAGCTGGGAATTTGAAAATGACGTCAAAACCTGGCAACCCTTGCATATGGACTCAGTAGGCTGTGTCTATGCATTCTATACTATTTGGAGTTTGTACTTATATATGGCAATAATCTTACTGATCTGTATGCAAAAAAAGAATTTCACTGTACACGTGTCAATAAAGAACCATTGAGCACAGGAGAGAAATGCTCCAAATTCTGTGATTGAAACACCATGATCAACTGGTGAGAAAATAATATATTTTGCTTTCCTGTCAAGAGTTGGAAGTTTAGTCCAAATTTACCTTCTGGAAATAAAATTGGAAAACTAAGATAAACAGCCAGAAGGTTATTAAATTCAATGTAGACGACAATTAAACCTTTAAATGAACTATAAACATATGTCTTGAATAAATAGAAAATTAGAAGAGAAATATAGCACAAAGAAATCAAGCAGCTGAATGTGTACATGGGGTTTGAGATGGAGGCCTAGAGTTCTTCCTACAGGCGAGGAACACAGAAATGTAAGCAGAGGATTAAACAAGAAAGATAACTGTCTCTCTTTTGAATTAGAATTACATTAAGTTAATGTTTTGGAGGCTTTAATTGAAAATAAGAGATTAACTAAAAAGAGGATATGGAGATATATTTTCAACCATGAGTGTGTCCTGTTGCTTGTAATTCCAGTGCCACGAGCAAACCACAACAATTCTTGTGTCCTATGGAGCAACCCATGAAAGAAGTGTAACCAGATTCTTGGAGCATTGGGAATTGTTCAAACTGTTCAAAAATTGCTAATTGTATTTAAGAGAATTAGGACCAAATGACGCATGGACTTCAATGGATAGAAACAGTTTAAATAGATTCCAACATAAAATAAAGTGCCTGAAAGAATAAGGGTATCGGATTGGACATATTACCAGAGTAAGAACCACAATGAATACAAAGATAAGCATGGATTGAAGATACCAAAGGTAAAGACCGAGTGAAGTTAGTGAGCGATAAATATAAATAGCAGCGTGGGAAATTGATGCAGTGGCAAGAGCAGAAATGTGGTTTGAAACTAATGAGGATTGAGAGCTTAACATTCACAGACTTAGTGTTTCAAAAAAAATGGTAGGGAGGGGGAAAAAAGATGGGTTGATAGCATTGATTACAGAAGTCATGGTCATGTTGGAAAGAGCAAATCCCTTTGGTTGCAGTTATGAGGCAAAAAGGGTGTGACCACACAACTGAAGTGAAAGAATTAGTAAGACGATGGACAAACAGTGAGAGAATGGAGCTAGCTATGATATACAATTGTTTTGTGATCCTATTCACGTATAAGTCCTCCTGTTGCGACAGGATTCCATCCCCAAGAACTGGTCATAAAACCAAACTGTTATTCATCGTAAATGACCACAAAAGAAATCACAGAAACGCCTGTGACAGGAAAGCGAGTGGGTGAAGGTGGAGCTAGTGAATTCACTCAATACTCAAATCTCTACTTAGTTTCACCCAGCCCTCGACTTTGTGCTTCAGGAAAGGAAGCATGCGGAGATAAAGCACCTGTCACACTGTCTTTCCTGTTCCCCACTGTCCCCCAGTGTGCATGTTCACGGCTGGTCTTGCCACTCATACTCAGGCTCACTAATGAGACTGCACAACTAACATAGAGTCATCCAGTGTGGAAACAGGCCCTTTTGACCACATCATCGAACGCAATGGTGAACCGACAAACAAACACTTGACTAAATGATCTTTGTATTGTATCCATGTTTGTAGAGAGTTCCCGAGTAGAACAAACTATGAAGACCCCTTAAATAAACCAGACCCACTGATTTGAGGCTCCTCATTTCTCCTGTACATCTGCACCCACTGCAGCAGTACAGCATGAGACCAGGCCCTTCAGCCCACAATGTCCAAGCTGAACAAGATGCCACATTAAATTAATCACCTCTGCCTGCACGAGCCATGTACCCCCATTTTCTGCGTATCCAAAAGCCTCGTAAATGCCACTATCGTATCTGCCTCCACCACTCCTCTCGCATGCTTCCTTTCCTGAACTCCTGGCAGCGTGTTCCAGGCACTCGTCACTCTGTTAAAAAAAATTTGCCCAACATATCTCCTTTAAACTTTACCCCTCTCAAAGCTATGCCTTCTAATCTTACTTAATTAAGGGATGGGAACTAACTGGTCATTCATATCTTAAACATGGTGTCTCTCATCCCCCATCTCCAATTTTTGTATTTATTTAAGTGGATCTTCAAAGTAAAAAATAGAATATTTGCTATTAAAAAAACATAGTGCATGAGTATCTGAACTATGAAAAATTCATTTAAGATAAACATTTGTTATATTACAGAAAATGCTGTGACTATGCCACAAGATTCTCCCAGCTATTGACACAAAGATTACTATTTTTTTTAAAATATAGATCTTAGTGGAAAACAATATCACTATATTTGCCTAGATGTCTGTAATCAGAGAACAAACATATACATTGTTAAGTTCATTTTCAAAAGTTCATAACTCTTGTTTGAAATTAAAACCACAAAATTAAAAAGTACAATCGAAATTGAGTCCATCAAAGCTGGGACCCCCCCCCCCCTATGATTAATAAAACTTTTAATATCCCACATTAATATATGACATTTATTAGCAGCAGGACCCCAATGACATTTTGCTTTGTGTAAACCATTCTGACACCCAATGATTTTGTCTGCAAGATTATTAAAAAGAGCTGTAATCTGAGAAACTGCGCACACTTGAACAAAGTCTAATCAAACTCTTTCTAGGCGTTGGTCCCGATGGCTTACAGTTGCTTCTGCATTACGTAGGATGACATTATTTGGTAAGTCCTACATATAAAGGGCAGCGAAACGGAATTGGGACGAACACTTGAGAGTTCTGATGCTTGCTTAATGATTAATGAAAATCCATCAAAACCCTTAATGAGATGCAGGCCTCTGGATACATAAACGAGGAAAGAAAGAAATAATATCTTATGCAAAAACTGTCGCCGGCAGTGTGATATATGAGGGGCGAAGGAAACGAGTTTTTACTCACAGGTAGACGAAGTTTGCAAATACAATGAGACGGTGGTGAAGTGCTGGTGCGACGTGCACTCTCTGTGTCATCCCGGCAACTACACTAACCTGTGGCCTCCTGAATTCGGTTCTCTCCTCTTTTTTCGTCTCGTCTCGTCTCTTCTCTTCTCTCTTCTCTTCTTTTCTCTTCTCTTCTCTTTTCCCCTTTCCTCTCTCTTCTCCCATCCCAGTTCCCGTACTCCACATGGGGACGAGGAAGGGTGGGACTACACGCACTTCGTGTTTGACCCTTGCACTATCCGTCTACTGTGACCTCATGCAGAAAGATAAATGAAGGAGAGTCAAATTTTTTTTTTTAATATCCTTACTTTACACCAATTAAATGCATTTAAATGTATGCATTACTTTTTATTTTATATTCACCTGTTTCAACATTTTATTAAAAATGGCTTGTGGTAATTGGAGATATTCAGAAGCCGAGAAGGCTGAATCAAGCTGTCTATGGCCAAAGCAGTTGCTAGGCTGAGGGGCCTTGGAATCCACTAGCTGAGGCCTGTTCCTGGCTGCAGACTGCCCCCATTTTATGGGACAAGCCAAGATAAGGGAGCGTCGGGCTTGTTTAGATCCACAGTGCTGCAAAGTGTTAGTGCAGTCGCAGGGATGTGAGCACAAGAACGAGTCACGTATGATTGTACCCAATATTTGGTAAGAAAAGTGGGCAGCAACTGCAATGGCGTTGGCAACCAAACCACACAAACAGTCTCATTCCAAAGAGGATGAGAAGATGAGAACTTTTTCACACGGAGAGTTGTGCTGTGGAATTCTCTGCCTCAGAGGGCAGTGGAGGCCGGTTCTCTGGATACTTTCAGGAGAGAGCTAGATAGGGCTCTTAAAGATAGTGGAGTCAGGGGATATGGGGAGAAGGCAGGAACTGATTGGGGATGATCAGCCATAATCACATTGAATGACGGTGCTGGCTCGAAGAGTCGAATGGCCTACTCCTGCACCTATCGTCGATTGTCTATACAACTTCAATATTCTTTAAATCCCTGTGTTCAAAAGTGTTCCATCCATCTACAATAAATGCCATTAAAATTGTTCCTGAGGTATCCAGTATAACGGCCTGTAAACCTAGCATCTTTTTCATCTCTTAAAACATCCTTTCCTTGCATATTTTCCTCCTAGGTAACTGCTCGTTAAATAACCGCAGTGAAATGTGCTGAAGTGTGTCCATTTGGTTGCAGTAGCTCATAATAAGCCTACTTTTCCGATATCAGGCTCACTTACAGACGAACATCTACGCAACAGGAGAGCAGTTGATGCACTTAATGATTACAATTGGCTGAAACGTTATTCCCTTATCATGTATCTGTACACTGCGAATGGCTCAATTATAATCATGTACTGTCTTGCCGCTGGCTGGTTTGCACGCAACAAAGGTTTGTCACTGTACCTTGGTACACGTGACAATACGCTAAACTGAAACAATTTCCTCTGTAAGTTAGAACATTCGACAGTTTAAGAATAAGGGGTAGGCCATTTAGGACTGAGATGAGAAAAAACTTTTAAGGCCAGAGAGTTGTGCATCTGTGGAACTCTACCACAGAAGGCGGTGGAGGCCAATTCATTGGATGTTTTCAAGAGAGAGTTAGCTCTTAGGGCTAACAGAATCAAGGGATATGGGGAGAAAGCAGGAACGGGTCACTGATTCTGGATGATCAGCCATGATCAAATTGAATGACGGTGCTGGCTCTAAGGGCTGAATTGCCTCCTCCTGCACCTATTTTCTATGTTTCTAGGTCTTTATTGTGCAATAGGATGCAGGGGGGGTCAAAATTAGCCATAATCTTCTCAGGCAATGAGGTAACATCACATCAAAGTACATTGAGATTGTACCTGATAAAAGATGATCTAATGAATAGAATTAATAATAGGACTGATTAGCTGATGCAATGCCATGCGCCGCTAAAGCTGAAAATCTGCTTCTGGTGAATAATTATTAGGTTACACTGCAACTGAAAACAAATCATTATGTTTAGCCCGCCTCAGGAATGACAAAGAGTGATGGTGAATAATTTCATCTCTTCCATTTAATTTGTCAACATATTTAGTTAACTAAGCCCATGCCTGCAGCTATCCAGCAACGTGTTAAATCCATACAATCCCTGTAAAATGGAGAGAGTGAAAAGCTAATAAGCTGGAGTTCTTAACTTTCTTGCAATATACTCCTGGCCATTTAGTGCTGACTAAGGACAGGTTGAATCATTAGAGAAGAATCATTAATAGTGAATGCATAGTAGTAATAGTATTCCCCTCATTGCTGATTACAAAAGTACAATTATTTGCTGTACTTTCTCCGCTGTTTAAATATTCTCCTGATAATACTGAGCCCAATACTGCATATGATATTCCAAGTATAATCCAAGCAATGACTTCAACATTGCCTCCTGACATTTATATTCTTTTTATCCAGAATGAAAAGCAATACATTGCCCACCCCATTGTCAAAGTATCACCTTTCATGAATTATGCACGTGCAGTGCTAGATCTTTTTGGCTTCACTCCCAAATTTAGCATCTCTCCTTCCACAGAATAAGCAACCTCATTATTAATCCTACTGAAATGAACCAGCTCACCCCTTTCTATACTGAATACAATTTACAGTTTATCTGCCCACTCTGCAAATGTATGCTGGAGCTACAGCTTTGGAAACAAGAAAACTATCAGAGTTCTATCGTGACAATGTCTAGTTTGTTCCATAACACTTCAATTTCAGTGTTACAGGAAACAAAAAAACGTTTTAAAATTAGTATTTTACATTGTTGGCTCCATTATTTTCCCCAATCTTCTGGAAGAGTAGCAGAAATGGTTATTGCTGGTCCAGATACTCTTAAAGCGCTGAGCATGGTGACTTAAGTCAGCCAGTACTCTCCGTGCCCCTTTAAATGAGGGCTGGACATATTTTGGATTTGGAGGCGATAAATTCATTTAAAAGGCAGCAATTAGCACATTCATCAAGGCCAGAATGATCTGGTACACTAGCTTTGATTGTCTCATGTAGGTGGAGAGAAGAGAGCACCATAGAATCATGGACCTTTTCAACAGAGAAAAGGACCCATTTCAGACTGCCAGTCTGAAGAAGTGTCTCCCATTCCTTCTTTCCAGAGATGATGCCTGTCCCGCTGTGTGACTCCAGCATTTAGTGTCTATCTTCGATTTTGCATCACAAGAGACCTTAGTGATTGCAGCAGATTTGTCATCAGAAGTTCATTGCAATTTGATCACACTATCAAGATGTCAAACAATGTTAATCATTTGTTGGAAGTGGAGGTGGGTGTCAGGAGATGAATGTCCGTAGGAGCCAAAAAGCCGAGGGCCCAATTATTCCCACATGGCCTATAAATAAAAACGTCAAGGAGGTTTTCTGTATTGAGAATATATTTTCTCCTCGAGTCATGATAATTCATTGAAGCTTACATGTCATACCAGTTCAGAGTGGACTTGGAAATGTGTGTACATCTTGAAATTGTAATGAAGACTGTAAACTCGAAATATAAATTAATGGAACGGTGAAATGGAAACGTGTCTATAGACCAGTGTTATTCCCAGTACAATGACACCATATATTGTTAGCCACTGTAAAACAATTCTAAGTTGCAGCAATGCACATTGAACTATTTTGCCTCAATGGAGAATGGAAACAGTGTAAATTACCCTGGTGTTTGTTGTTAGGGTCAGAAGATGAGAACCGGTATTCTCAGTTTCAACCCAGAGACTTTCTCGGCCAATATTTATCTCTGCACCATCGTGACTAAAACATTATCTGGGCTATATCACAGTTTGTGGGAGCTGGCTGTCATGTTTCTGACCCAGGAACAGTGACTGCTGAGTATAAGGTAATTCATTGCTGTGATGTGGTTGCATCATTATGTGATGTCTTATTACGTCGTATTTGAATGCATGTCTTTTAACCTTCTATTTTCTAATCTCCGTTGGGACAGTTTCAGCATATTTAGGTCACATACTGCAAAATTTACCATTGGTGTCTATTACATATGAATATCTAAATGTAACTTTTATCCCCCCCCCCCCAACTATTAGTCTGATGAAGGGTCTCTTGCTGACCTTGTGGAAGAAGTTGTTGTCTTGACACCAGGTTATAAGGTTCTCAATATCTTTCCTGTACTCCATCTCATCATTACTTGACATGTGGCCTACTACGGGGGTGTCATCTGCAAACATATAATTTGAATTGGATTGGTATTTGGTTACATCGCCATGAGTGTATAAGGAGTATAATGGGGGGGCTGAGAACGGGTTCCAGTGTTGAGGATTATCATAGAGGATGAATAGTCACACATCCTCGCTGATTGTGGTCTGCTCGTCAGGATTCAGTTGCAGAGGGGATTGCTGACCCCAAGTTCCATAAGTTTGGAGACAAGCTTGGTTGGGACAATGGTATTGAAAACAAAGCTGTAGTCTATGAATAAAGGGGCTGGGGCGGCCTAATCCGCGAGTTCAGACGAGTTTACCCTCAACAGGCAGAGCCCGCCAGGACTAGGCAGAGCCCGCCAGGACCAGGCAGAGCCCGCCAGGACTCGCACTGAGCTCGCTCCCGTGAGGACGGCCCGGCTCGGGGCTGGAACAGGGCTTCCGTGAGGGGCTGTGACGCTACCGTGAGGACGGCCGGCCCGAGGAAGGAACGGTGCTCCCGTCGGAGTGGCCGAGCTCGGGGAGGTACGGCGTTCCCAGCCCGAGGGAGGAGCGGCGCCCGGTCGGGGCGGCCCAGCCCGAGGGAGAAGCGGCGCCCAGTCGGGGCGGCCCAGCCCGAGGGAGGAGCGGTGCCCGGTCGGGGCGGCCCAGCCCGAGGGAGAAGCGGCGCCCAGTCGGGGCGGCCCAGCCCGAGGGAGGAGCGGTGCCCGGTCGGGGCGGCCCAGCCCGAGGCTGAGACGGTAACGGCACTCACGTGAGGGCGATCCGGCTCGGGGCTGGAACGATGCTCCGGTGGCTTGCGGTGGCGGCGGTGGCCTGAGTCCGGGGTTCGGCCGCGGGCCAGCGGCTGCGTCAGCAAGACTGGTGAGCGGCAGCTTCGACCACCCCGGGCCGCGGTGTTTGAGCCGCGGGACAGTTGTAACATCGACCGGGGGGTATCGCCTCAGCGCAGAAGGAGAAGAGGAGGGAAGAGACTGGAGACCTAAGACTTTTGCGTCCATCACAGTGAGGAGATGTTGGGTGGATTCACTGTGGTGGATGTTAATATGTGTTTATTGTTGTTTTTTATTGTATTGTATTGTATGTATGACTGCTTCAATTTCGTTCAGACTTCGGTCTGAATGACAATAAAAGGCTATCTAATCTAATATCTAATAAACTCATACTCGCAGCATGGTCGACACGAGGTTCTAGGAGGTCTTTGTAACTCTCCTTCATGCTCGAGAGTAGTCCCCGCGTACTCGAGGCCTCAGCTAGGTCGCGGCGTAATTTTCAACATATTGAAAAATACCCGTGGGTAAAAATGTCGCCATGGAAAAAATCAATACTTTTTTTACTCATAGGTTTAGTCAAAGTAGGTCGTAGTAGGTCGGCATGTTAGTTGTAGATAATCGAGGGTAGTCGAAGGTAGTCGTAGATAGTCTTCAACGTAGTCGAAGGGAGGTCGAAGGAGATCGAAGGTGGTCATCTTCACTCTCCACTATTCGGTGTCCAATTTTCCCGAAGCTAGTCGAAGCTAGTCTTCAACATAGTCGAAGGAGGTCTTCAACATGACATTTTTTCAAACTCTCCTAAACTCGCTAATTAGGTCACCGCAGTGGGACAGCCCCTTAAGGTTCAGACCTAGGTGCCCTTCTTGTCCAGGTGTTCCAGAGATGAGTGTAGGGCCAAGGAGATGGCATCAACTGTTGGCCAGTTGTGGCAATAGGCAAACTGCAAGGGATCAAGGCTGCTTGCTATGCTGAATTTAACGTGTGCCATAACCAGCCCCTCAAAGCACTTCATGATGGTGGATGTCAAGGCCACTGGATGGTAGTCAATAAGGCTTGAGCTCTTGCTTTTCTTTGACACCGAGATTATAGAGGACTTGAAGCAGGTGGGAACGTCGGAGTGGAAGAGGGAGAGATGAAAGATGTCCATGAACATTCCCGCAACTTTGTTCATACAGTTCATAAGGACGCAGCCAGGAACTCCATCCGGGCCTGTTGCTTTCCTTGGGTTCACCGGCAGGAAGGCTGATCTAACTTCTGCAACAGTGACCCAGGGAAAAGGCACACTCGCGTCTGACGGGATGGATGTCGTCGTCCTGTTGGCCTTTTTCCTTATTAGCTCAAAGCGAGAATAGAGTGCATTCAGTTCATCAGGGAGGGCTGCACTATCACCAACGATACTGCCTGGCTTTGCTTTGCAACCAGTTGTAGTATTCAGGCCTTGCCAGTCAACGGGTGTCTGAGTGATAGTCCAGGGACTCAGGTTTGTCCTGGTATTGTCTCTTAGTATTCCTGATGGCTTTCAGAAGATTGTAGCATGATCTCCCGTACCGCTCAGGATCCTTTGATTTCCACGCAGCGGTCTTGGCCTTCAACTGGGAATGGACCTCACAGTTCATCCACGGTTCTGCAACTGGAGAACACTCGGATTATCTTCATTGGCATGCATTCCTCTACACGCTTTCTGATGAAGTCAGTCACTGCAGTGGTGTACTCATTCGGGTTGGCCACAGATTCCCCGAATATGGACCAGTCCACTGAGTCAAAGCAGTCATGTAGGATGTCATCTACAGGTTTCCGTAGGTGAGAACTGAATGACTTTCTGTACCAGATCTTCCTGCTTCAGTTTTTGGTTTTTAAGCAGGGAGTAAGGGACTTCAGAATTAAGGGACAGAAGTTTAGGGGTAACATGAGGGGGAACTTCTTTACTCAGAGAGTGGTAGCGGTGTGGAATGAGCTTCCAGTGGAAGTGATGGCGGCAGGTTCGTTGGTATCATTTAAGAATAAATTGGATAGGCATATGGGTGAGAAGGGAATGGAGGGTTATGGTATGAGTGCAGGCAGGTGGGACTAAGGGAAAAAAATTGTTCGGCACGGACTTGTAGGGCCGAGATGGCCTGTTTCCGTGCTGTAATTGTTATATGGTTGTTATATGGTAAAAGCACAGATACTGTAGATAATCAGATTTCCGGAGATGTGGCCGGGGAGTGGATCAGTAGGTGTTTTTAATAGATGTCTAGGGTAAGGGTCTAGGGTGTTCTGGCCCCCGGTGGGACAAGGGGTCATGCTGATAGTATTTTGGTAGTATGCTCTTGAAGTTGGCTTGATTGAAGTCCCCGGCTACAAAAACCAGGCATTGGGGTATTTTGTTGCATGCTGCGAAAGTTCACAATTCTTTAGCACAATCTGTTACCAGCAATGACATTTATTCTCTGTCATACTACCTTTAACGGCTTAAAAACCCATCAAATCAAAGAACATCAGCAATGTTGGCCAACAATATCTGAATCAATTAATACTAGATTTAAAGTAGAATCACAAACTCTGAAAAAAGTTTCACCAGCATGAAATTCTAAAGAATATTTGATATCCATTTCATGGGGTTTCAGAGTTCAAAGTGAATAATCACTAAAGTTATCAGTGATCAATTTTGAAATCTGCAACAAAACTCACTATTTATTATATCACCATGGAATCATGCACATTTAACAATGCAGAATACATATTACTTTATGGTGTTTTTTGAATTTCACAGTTCTGTGAATAACAAAAAATAATCTGTGTTAGATTTAGACAAAAACGGAAATGGATGAGAACACAAAGTGCATTGCTGAGAGTGGGAAATACGAGGATGAGGTTGTTTTGAACTGCATACTGTGTGGTGACTAGCTGGTTTTCAAAGCCGGAACTGAAGCATATCTGCGTCTTCCAGGACACAAATGCCAGCAAAATGAAGACTTTGATATTTATGTAATGAAGCTCAAAAATTGCAATCAAAGTGAATAATGAATAAAGCTGACTGAAGTGCTGCTAAATTAAGCATTTCGCTGCTTAATAATTCTTGCTGAGCCTGTCAGCAAACATCCCACATTATTGATTTATGAGATAAATCCTTTTTTTCAAATGCCATCTCTTTGATAATCATCTGACGTGTCCCTATTCTGTGGGTACTTTTGTGTTAACTCTGTCTACCCATCTCAAAATCGTGGAATGAGCCCAGAAATGTGAAAGTGGAGTTCTATAACAATGTGTGTATTACCTCAATGCTACTTTGTGATGTGGTGATCTTCAACTCACAACCGTGTTGATAGGAAACCATACCACTGCATCGTAACCAGAGGACAGCATGGCCCGAGCTAACCTGAAGAGAGGCATCAGAGAGGCCAAATCAGACTACAGGAGGAAGATAGAGGACCACCTGGACAGTAACAACAGCAGGCAGGTGTGGCAGGGGATCCAGTATCTCACCAACTACAAGACCAACCTTGGAGCTGCTGAAGGTGACGCCTCGTTGGCAGAGGAGCTGAACCTCTTCTTTGCTCGCTTTGAAGTGGAGCCACCCGAGACAGCCACATCACACCACATGGTCCACAGCAGCATAACCCTCAAGATAGAGGAGCATGAGGTGAGGTGCACGCTGCGGGCCATCAATCCAAGGAAGGCTACTGGACCCGACGGCGTCTCTGGACGCGTGCTGAAGGACTGCGCTGACCAGCTGGCTGGAGTCTGTACGAGGATTTTCAACCAGTCTCTGGCCCAGTCCACTGTTCCACCCTGTCTGAAGTCCGCAACCATAGTCCCCTTGCCCAAAAAACCCCACATTTCCAGCCTCAACGACTACCGGCTAGTCGCACTCACACCAGTGGTGATGAAGTGTTTTGAAAAACTGGTCCGGGGTCATATTACATCACTCCTGCCCCGAAGCTTTGACCCCCACCAGTTTGCGTACAGAGCGAATAGATCTACAGAGGACGCTGTAGCCACAGCTCTCCATGCTGCACTGTCCCACCTGGAGCAGCGGGGGAACTACGTGCGGATGCTCTTTGTGGACTACAGCTCTGCCTTTAATACCATCCTTCCCCACAAACTGGTGGACAAACTGGGGGACTTAGGACTTCCACACTCCACCTGCATGTGGATAAATAGCTTCCTGTCGGGTCGCAGCCAGAGAGTCAGAGTGGGCCATCACACATCCACGGCCCTCAGCCTCAGTACCGGCTCTCCACAGGGCTGCGTGCTGAGCCCCCTGCTCTACACCATCTACACACATGACTGCACACCCGCCCACCACAGCAACACCATTGTCAAATTTGCGGATGACACTACGGTGGTGGGACTCATCTCCGGGGGGGACGAGTACGCCTACCGGGATGAGGCGGAGCAGCTGACAGTGTGGTGTGGAGAAAATAACCTGCTCCTCAACACCTTAAAGACAAAGGAAATAATAATAGACTTCAGAAAGAATAAAACGGACATGGTACCATTAATTATCAGAGGGGACTGTGTGGAGAGGGTGGCGGATTTCCGCTTCCTGGGAATCCATATTGAGGAGGACCTGACGTGGAGCGTGAACACCTCTGCGCTGCTGAAAAAGGTCCAGCAGAGACTGCACTTCCTGAGGGTGCTCAGGAAGAATAACATCACTCAGAGACTGCTGCTGTCCTTTTATCGGTGCTCCATTGAGAGCATCCTAACATACTGTGTATGCGTATGGTACTCCAGCTGCACAGCGGCTCAGAGGAAAGCGCTCCAGAGGGCCATTGACAACGCCCAGAGGATTGTTGGCTGCCCTCTCCTTACCTTGGAGGACTTACACAGTTCCCGCTGCATCAAAAAATCCCAGAGTATTATAAAGGACATTTCCCACCCCGGACACTCCCTGTTTGAACTGTTGCCGTCAGGCAGACGGTACAGATCTACAAGGACAAGGACAAACAGACTTAAAAACAGTTTTTACCCCACTGCTATAAAGGCACTAAATGTAGCCGCCAAGGAACGCAGGGGCGATACATACTAAGAGACTGTGAAATCGACAGAAGGATGTAGGGCTGGGTGTTTATGCGTGCTATTTTCATGATATTTATTTTAGTTGTTTATCTTTTTTTTAATATTTTACCTTGTATGTATCGTTAGCTTTTAGAAATGTTTGAATGGTGCACTGACTGGCTGACATTTTACAATTTCGTTGTACATGGTTCATGTTACAATGACAATAAAGAAACTATTCTATTCTATATTCTATTCTAGGATTAGCATGTGGTTTGAATTCAAGTGAGGATCTGCCCCAGCATAAATCACAGTAAGGTTTATTGCAACCGAGAGAGGAATACAGTGTGCAGGAAGGAACTGCAGATGCTGGTTTACACCAGAGATAGACACAAAGTGCTGGAGTAACTCAGCGGGACAGGCAGCATCTCTGGAGAGAAGGAATGGGTGATGTTTCGAGTCGAGACCCATTTTCAGATCTAGGAACACATATAAACTTCGTACCTGGGCAGGAGAAACTGAGGCTTTAAAGTGACTACATATCACTCAGTTTCCATTTCTGTCTTCAATGTTCAAATGGAAACCTACCCAACATCTTCCCCGGCATCAGTAATTTTCCCTCCCTCAAACTTTTTAGCTATCACATTACATGAGGCGAAGCAAACAAACTATATCGACTCTAAGTAGCTGTTTGCTTGTACTAACTCTGCATTCTCCAAGAACATCTTCAGATTTTGTTCAGGTCTTAATTCATGTGTTCCCATTTCAGGAAATTTTAATTACAGGACGCTGTTTGCTGCAAATAGACTAATTCGCTGTTTCAGGCGCGGTAGAGATGTTTTTCGTAGCACAGCTGTCAACTAAAAGGAAGCAAGTAACAACATGTTACTTCAGGGAGAACATGTTACATAAGGGGGAACATTCTTCCTCTACATCACCAACCCAACTCTCACTGCTACAGAATCTTTAACATACAGTAGATTATTACTATCACCACTCCAAATCGTGGGATTGTTTTGTTTAGTTTAGGGATATTGCGCATAATCAGGTCCGTTGGCCCAATGAGTCCACGCCGACCAGCGATCCTGCACAATAACACAATTTTACACCCAATAGGGACAATTTTACATTCATACCAAGCCAATTAACCTACAAACCTTTATGACTGTGGAGTGTGTGAGAAAACCGAAGATCTTGGAGAAAACTCACGCAGCACACGGGGAAAACATACAAACTCTGTACCTGCAAGCATCCGCAGTCAGGTCTTTGGCGCTGTAAGGCATTAGCTCTACCGCTACACCCCCGTGCCACCGCTGACTCTAGTATCCCTCATTCCAGGTTCATTATGTCATTTTTGCTGCATTTAGTGTTTGAAAGAAAATATATTTAAACTTTGAAGTATCATGTCTTTATACCATGGTATTCTATCTGTGAATCATTCTCCTTCAAATGATTTTAAAGATCAGTCTAAAGTAAGCACTGCTGCAGAATTTTTCAAGCTCTGTATCGTCTCGCTAGATATGTGAAGGAGAAAGTGGTGGAAAGCTAATACCAGGTAGTCCAGCCGATTATCTTACTGTTGTGACCCTAGTTATGGGGTGAAAGGAAAAATGAGAAGAATCCAGGATAAATTCCCAGTCAAAACCATCTTCACAGATTTGAATTAGATGTCTTCTTGTTGGAACGTTTTAGAAACACAGCATTCTCAACCAAAGGTTTGAGCAAAACTCAAACTGCCGGAGTGGTTCAGGCAGCCTCTGCAGAATGGTTGGGTGGATTGGAGTGAGAATTCAGGAACTTGGCGCCACCCTTTGACTAGAGATTGGAGTCACTGCCATTCATCTAGTGGCGAATGGTAAGAGTGGTAAATGAGATAGACACAAAATGCTGGAGTAACTCAGTGGGACAGGCAACATCTCTGGAGAGAAGGAATGGGTGATGTTTCTGGTCGAGACCCTTCTTCAAACTGTGGTTACACTGACCTGATGAGTGGGGACTAGGTTGGGCAATGGGGGGGGGGGGGGGGGGGGTGGGAGGGGGGGGGTTGCATGTAGCACTGGAGAGGTGTTGGGGTAACATGGAAAGGAGGGTGTGCACTACAAGGACAGTGTCTTAAAGCACCACTGCAAAAGCAATGTTACACTGGAAAAGCCATCTCTAAGTATACATCTGATGTGCTAATAACACCAAGATTGCAAGAATGACTTAAGACAGAAAATACAGATTTTTGACTGAGGCAAAAATATTTGTAGTTGCATGCTACAAAAGTCCTATGCACATGCATTTCCAGGAAAATATATTTCTTATATTAGCAAGGAATAGAGCCTTCTGACAAGGTGGGGGTCCAATTGACGCATTGCAACCTTGTTGACTCCTTGAAGGAGCTGTCCAGGATTAACGAGTTTATTGCCTGAGTGGGAACCCTTCCCTCTCTTCAACAGTGCAGCGCCTAGCATTTCTGCCTGACAGTTCCTCACAATCCTAAACTCAAGTGTTGTCAATATGAACTTTGCACATTCTCCATGTAAATGCCTAGGTTTCCTCTCACATTCCAAAGTAGTGCTGGTTGGGAGGTTGTCTATGATACATCGCCCCTGGTATGGGTGGATGTAGGGAGAATCTGATGGATGGGGTAAGAGGTTGTGGGAATATGAGAGTGAAAATGGAATTAGTGTAGATGGGTATTTGATGTCCAGTGTGAACATTATTTCTGAGCTCCACCACTCTATGACATGAGCAAAGCCCTTCCAGATTTGTGAACAGCTTCTTCCCCTCTATCACTAGGCATTTGATAGTTCTTCCATAAGCTAAGGTACTGTCGGATTCACCTCTACCCCATTGCAGACATTGGGCTTTACCTTTGGAATTGACTACAATGCTGAGAACTGTTTTCTAGATTCTGTATTCTTCCATTGCTCTACCTGTTGTACTTGAGTTTGACATGATTCTATTTATGTATTATTTGATCTGATTGGGTAGCATGGGTAGCATGCAAATCAAAGCTTTTCACCATAGCTCATTACATATGACATTAATAAACCTGAATCTAAACCTAAAGCCAAAGTCACCTGTGGTCTTCCAAATGACACCTCTGCTCTTGGACCACCACACTGTGGAGTTTTGCTAGTGTAGACAGACCACTGGACCACTGGAATCAATGACCCTTGACCGGTTCCCAATCCTAACAAATAATGCTCCCTCAGGCATTAGCAAGGAAGCACCATCAATCACTTTGTGGATTATATCTTTACCAAACCTGATCTGTGCAATTGATTTAGACTCTTCAAGTTTTTAAAGGCACATATGCAAGTCAAGTCAAGTCAAGTGGAGTTCGTTGTCATATGCATAAGTACGGTGAGACACAGGTGCAATGAGAATCTTGCGTATCCCAGACACAAAAAAGGGCCTGTCCCACGAGCATGCGCGACCTAAAGGGCCGGTCCCACCAGCATGCGTCTGCATGCGGCAAGCGCGACCTAACATGGTCGCTTGAGCCGTACGACATGCAGCCAGGACGACCAAACCAGAAGCGTGAGCCGCGCGGAGGTCGAGTGAGTGACACGGCACCATGTTATAGGAAAGATATTGTCAAGCTGGAAAGGGTACAGAGAAGATTTACAAGGATGTGGCCATGACTAGAGGGTCTGAGCTATAGGGGGAGATTGAGTAGGCTGGGACTATTCCCTGGAGCGCAGGAGGATGAGGGGTGATCTTATAGAGGTGTATACATTCATGAGAGGAATAGATTGGGTAGATGCACATAATCTCTTGCCCAGAGTAGGTGAATCGAGGATCAAATGACACAAGTTTAAGGGGAAGAGGAAAAGAATCTGAGAGGTAACTTTTTCACACAAAGGGTGGTGGGTGTTTGGAACAAGCTGCCAGAGGAGTAATTGAGGCTGGGACTATACAAACATATAAGAAGGAGTTAGACAGGTACATGATAGGACAGGTTTGGGGGTATATGGACCAAATGCAGGCAGGTGGGACTAGTGTAGCTGGGACATGTTGGCCGGTGTGGCCAAGTTGGGTCGAAGGGTCTGTTTTCATCCTGTATCACTCCATGACTCAATTAATTATACATAACTTGTCAATATGTTATGCACAACAGTGAAAAGGAAAAACAGTGCAAAAACAAGACTCAATCACATGAAACTTCTGAGAAAATATAGGGGTTCACCTGCTTCCTTCATGATTACATCTAGCAGCTGTGCCCATGACAGGTCATTGGAGATGTTAATTCCCTAAAGTTCCTAAGTTGTTTGCAGGAATTTGAAGTTGCCAACAACTTAGGAACTAATACATTCTAAACATATTAGTGCAGTACATAGCATGCAGTTACATAATTCTTCCTGAGTCAGACCAACAGTTTTTATGAAGGCAATTGTTCTGAAGTAGAAGTCCTAAATAGTATTCCTTTATGATCAATTAAAGTGACAAAGTGCAACTCTAAACACTCCCTTTTACTTAAACAGCGTGAATTTTTTAAAGATATTAAAATTAAGCACTTTTACTATGTATTTAAATTAAATTAAAATGATTTTTATTGAAGGATTCTACCGCAACCATTTGCAAGACTGATTACCATTTAAAAAAATTATATCGGCATTAAAAATATATAGAGGTATTGAGTAATACAGCACAGAAACAGGCACTTAGGTCCAACTGATCCATGCTGACCAAGATGCGCCATCCAGACTTGTGCCATTTGCCCTTAGCTGCTTCATCTTCATATAAACTTTTCCAATCCATCCAAGTATTTTTGCAATGTTGTTATTGTATCTGCCTCAACAACTTCATCTGGTAGTTTATTTCATATTGCAACTTATCCGTGACCACCCATATCGAAGCAATGGCCAAGAAAGCACACCCAATGTCTCTACTGCCTTAGAAGCCAAAGCCTTAAAACATTTGCTCAAAACACAGCATAAAACGTGCTCAACACACAACCTGTCTCAAAATGGCCACTGCCAAATGGCTGCTCCAGAATGGCCACTCCACAAGTTTCTGCCTTTTTAAACACCACTATTGGTATTGGTTTATTGTTGTCATGTGTACCAAGGTACAATGAAAAGCTTTTATTTACATGCTATCCAGTCAAATCAAGTCATACTATACATAAGCATAATCAAGCCACACACAAGTGAGAGGTAGTGCGTGGACAAACATACCAGAGAGCAGAATATACTTTTACAACGTTGTAGCGTTGCAATTACAGCGAAAAGTCCAAAGACATAGGTTGGTAGATCGGGGCTAGATCTTAGTATATGGGATGACCTTTCGGTAGTGTGATAACAGAGGCGAGGAGCTGTTCCTTGTGGTACCTGCTTTGCATCTTTTGAATCTTCTGTCTGATGGTAGAGGGGAGAAGAGGGAATGACTAGGGTGACAAAGATCCTTGGCTGCATTCCCAAAGTAGCACAAAAGGTAGATGGAGTAAATGGTAATAAGGCTGGTCTGTGTGATGGATTAAGCTACATCCACAACTCCCTGCAATTTCTTGAGGTCTTTGACAGAGCTGTTTCCACAATACATCTGTAGAAGTTGGTAAGAATTGGAGTTGGAGACACACTTCCTTATGGGCCTGTCCAACAGGCGACTTTTTCGGCGACTGCAGGAGACTATGTGATCGCAACATGGTCGCCACATGTTCGGGGGCGGTTGCCATGGTCACCTTCATGGTCGTGAGGAGTTCCTGCATTCTGGGAACTAGTCGCCGCCTCATTATGGTCGCTGCGAATTTTTCAACATGTTGAAAAATTAGCGGCGACCAGAATGAAGCCGCCTTGGAGATTAACGAGAATTATCGTGCCGTAGGTGCAGTGGTAGTCGGTTGCCAGGAGGTCAAAGGTTGTGGAAGGTTTTCATAGGTTGTAGCCGGTGCAGACCAGTGAATTTCATTGGCTCATTGGGAAGAAAAAACGTAAGCAGTAGTTTTCAGAACCAAGGATAACTGACCGGTAATGTTAATGTCCGCTGAGCTTCACAGCCAAGTATCTCTGGCTTCTTAAAAGTTGTCTCCACTCCTTCTCCCCCCTTCTCCACCCCTCTTTTAAAGGACTTACGTGACCCTTCCCATACACTGTACTTTCACCGTCTTAATTAGAGCGCCAACCTTCCTGTTCATCACGGTGCGTGTCTGTATCACATTGGCGTTGGACCATGTGAATTTCACTCAGACAGCACTCTCCCCGTTTGCCCTGTCCCCCGCCTGCATAATGGGCTGGTGAAGGTACCGACGTGTGTGTGTGTTCCACTCTGACAGTCGCCGTTCCAGTCGCCAGTTTTTCATCGCCTAAAATCGCCTAATTGGGACAGGCCTTATTATCATGAGGAACGTGAGGAATTGGGTTGTTTTTATGGCCATATTTTTGATATGGTTGATCCAGGACAAATTATTGGTGATATTTATGGTTAGGAACTTGAAGCTCTTGACCATATCCACTTCAGCACCATTGATGTTGATTGGAATATGTATTTCACCATGTTTACTGAAGTCAATAACTTGCTTCTTCATATCCCTGGCATTGAGGGAGAGGTTACTCCCTTGACATAAAATCATTAACCTCTCTATCACCTTCCAGTACTTTATCTCGTCATTGTTCGTGTCCGACCCACTGTAGTGATATCATCTGCAAACTTGTGGATGCAGTTAGAGCAGAATTTGGTTGCACAGTACAGGGAATATAGTACATCCTTGTGGGTTTGTAAACTACTGTGGAAGATGTTTTGTCACCTATGCTCATTAATTGTGGTCTGTGAGCCAGAAAGTCCAGTTTCCAGGGACAGAGTGGTTTGCTGAATCCTGAGTCCAAGAGTTTGGAGATGAGGTTGTTGGGATTATACTGTTGAAGGTAGAGCTATGGTTGATAAATAGTTGGACCTAGGTGTTCTTGTTATCTAGATGTTCCAGAGCTGAATACAGGACCAGAGAAGTGGCATCTATCGTGCACCAGTTGTGCTGGAAATAAACTGCTGTGGATCAAGGCTGACTGAGAGGCTGGATTTAATGTGTGCCGAGACCAGCCTTTTGAAGTACTTCATGTCACTGGATGGTAATCATTAAGGTACATCCTGCTTTTATTTGGCTTATTTGGATTGCGGTCATCTTAAAGCATATGGGGACCTCAGAATGGGGCAGTGAGAGGTGTAGGATGTATGTAAATACTCTTACCAGCTGATCTGCACAGGATCTGAGGATGTGGCCAGGGACTCCATCTGGGCTTGTTGCTTTCCATGGGTTCACTCTCAGGAAGGCCGATCTGACACCTGCTACAATGACCATGGGTACAGGTTCATCCGAGGCACTCAAGATGGATAATGTCCCAGGAGCAATCACCTCCTAAACCTAATGGCAGCTTTTTTAATAGTCCTAGACTGCTCCTCCTCTCAGCTGCTCACTCATTGCTGAACTAACTATCTCAATAATTGGGAACATTTGAAGGGCTTTTCATCATTTTCTTTGTAACTTAACAGTTTTACAAGACCTGAATCCTCACCAGCATGCTCCAGGTACGTCCCCAATGCCTGCAATTGTGGTAAAAGCCTTTGAGGGTTTAATCTCTTCCTGAGAGCTGATATCACAGAGATACCCAGCATTGCAACCCCATCTCCTACAATCTGGCAGATTTTTAAACCCAAGCAAATGATAAACTAATAATGGTTCCAACCCGAAACGTTTGCAGATGCTGCCTGACCTGCGGAGTCCCTCCAGCACTTTGCGTTTTCCTCAGATTCAAATATCTGCAGTTCCTCGTGTCTCCGTACTTTAATTTTACTTCATGCGTTAGCTTCCACTCCTTATCACTCTGTTACTCTCTACTCATTGACAGTTATGTTTGATAAATATTGACAGATCAAAGTTCATTTAAATGATGCACACAATGTCACTTGAAAGTATCTTTCCTAGTGCAAGTTCTATTTCAAGGTACAAATGGATTATTTTATCCACCGTGGGAAATGTAATGGGAAATTTGCATTGAAAAGAAAGAAGAAATTGGACTTTCTGTCATGCCTCACCAAGATGCCATACCATCAGTGAAGAGTTTCTGAAGCACGCACAGGATTGTAATAGGAATTCCTCAATATCTGATTGTTTTGCTATAAGGCCATTGACTCTTTGCAGTGCGTGTCTTTGGTTTATAATGCTATTAGTCTGCATAGGAATGCATTTACGCATGATGCATTTCACCTAGATTTCTTGATTTACAAAATTTAGCTAAAGGAAAGGCTTCCCAGGAATACGTCAACTTCCTAAATCATGGAATTGTTAACCAAATGTGCTGCCACTTTGGACTGCTGTCTCAGTTTCAGCATTAGTTGAATATCATCCCATTTGCTGGTTTGGAAGGTTATAGTTCATATATTAATCTAGAGGCTTGAGCTCAAAGTCTTGGTTCTTCTAAGAAAGTGATGCATGGATGGCTGTATTGTCTTTTGGATGTTACATTAAACGAACACCATGTTTACTGTTTTAAGTAATGACCCCAGAAAACGATTTCACAGCAAGACAGCGGTCTCCTCCTTGGAAATCTAGTCAAAGATTATTGATAGAGTCATGGTCATTCTGGATGGAAGCAGGCTCTCTGGCTCAGCTCATCCATGCTGACTAAGATGCACCATCTAAGCTAGTTCCATTTGGTCGCATTTGATCCATATTCCTCTAAACCTTTCCTTTTCATGCACCTGTCCAAATGTATTTCAAATGTTGTTATTATACCTACCTCAAATACCTCCAGTGGCAGCTCATTCAACATATCCACCAACCTTTGTGTGAACAAATTGTCCCTCCGGTTCCTATGAAATCTTTCCCTTCTCACCTTAAACCTATGTCCTCTAGTTCTTGATTCCCCAACTCTGATAAAAGACACTGTGCATTCACCCTATCATTTCCCTTCATTATTTTAAGCATCTCTATAAGATTACCCCTGAACCTCCTGCGCTCCCAGGAATAAAGTCCTAGCCTGCCCGATCTCTTATTATTGCTCAGGCCCTCGAGTCCTGGCATCAGCCGCGTAAATATTCACTGCACTTTTTCCAGCTGAATGACATCCTTCCTATTGCAGGGTGACCAAAACTGAACACAATACTTCAAATGCAGCCTCACCAACATATTGTGCAAGTGTAACATAACATTCTAAATTCTATACTCAAAACTCTGACTGATGAACCCAGATGTACCAAAAGCCTTACTACCCTATCTATCTGCAATGCCACTTTCAGAGAACTGTGCATGTGCACACCTCGATCCCTCTGCTCTACAACACGCCCCAGGACCTTATCATTCACTGTGAAGGTCCTGTCCTAGTTTGACCACAAAAAGCAACACCTCACACTAATCTGTATTGAATTCCATTAACCGATCTTCAGCTTAAATGCCCAGTACTTCATAAATATCACATGAAAGATTATGCAGTTATTATTGCTTTGATGATCTATGTTTCCAATGCTAGCACAGTACTTGAGTAGCTAAAAATTCTAGGTCACGAAACTTACATTAAAAATAGATAATCTATAATATTATAACTAATAAAGATTGGCCATGGAATAAGTGAAATTGAGCCATGTTTCATCATATTCAATGGGAAATTAGGCTCATCTTAGATGGTATGGTGATCCTCAGTTTAATGCTACATCCAAAAGACAGCGGCATCAATACTACAGCATTTCGTCATAAATGCATGGAAATATTATCCTGGGCGGGATGGTTCTAAGTCTACACACTGGACTTGATCCAAGAAGATTGGAATACAGGTCAAATGGTCAATTCCCTGAACAAGCCCCACTCTGTAGCTGCACATCACTTGTTAGCCTTATCTAAGTTAAAAATGTGGCCCAGAAAAGTTCAATGATCCAGCTTCTAAAAATGTGTCAGGATAGAAAGTTCCAAACTGCTACTATCCAAGAAGGATTGCCAACACAGTTCAATTGCAGCTAGAAATGAGCAACAAGTATTGGCCATGGAATAAACGGAATTGAGCCATTCCCTATCATATTCAATGGGAAATTAGGCTCATCTTAGATGGCAGGGTGATCCACAGTTTAATGCTAATTCCAAAAGACCAAAGCATCAATACTATAGCACTTTCTCATAAATGCATGGAGATATCATCCTGGACACACAAAGGGTGATGGTGTATGGAACAAGTTGCCAGACGAGGTAGTTGAGGCTGGGACTATCTTAACATTTAAGAAACAGACAGGTACATGGACAGGACAGGTTTGGGGGGATATGGACCGAATGTGGGCAGGTGGGACTAGTGTAACTGGAACATGCTGGCTGGTGTGGGCAATTTGGGCCAAAGGGTCTGTTTCCACACTGTATCACTCTATGACTCAATGACTCTAAATATAGTCTTGTTAACATCTCTAGAAAACAAATTAAAAAAAATGTCCTATTGAACTTGTGTTATGATTTAAAAAACAACCAAGAAAAGGCGTGAGTGAACAAGAAATACATTCATGTCAAACTGCTGATTTTAAAGCCATTTTCATTGAATCTTTTCAAGTAGATAATTTTTTAGTTAAAAGTTTCATTTGGCACACTGAATGGTGATAGACAACTGCAATTGAATGAGTCCCTTGAGGAATAGAGACTGTGTAGGAGAAAACTTAAGAAAGAAAAAATAGGCCATGAACTATCCTTAGCCGACCAAGCAAAATCCCAAGATATTGTATTGTATTAGGAGCATAAAGAGTAGCTCAGATAAAATTGGATCCCTAAGGAACCAAAGACATAATCAATGCAGGGGGCCAGGAATATGGTCAAAGTGAATACTTCCCATCTCTATTCACCATGAAGAAAGTTGTGGAAGACAGTGAGTTCAGAAAGGTACGCTGATTATCTGGAGCATGTCACAATTGAGACGGGAGAGGTGTTGGATGGCTTTCAGGTTGAGTCACTTCTTCAGTCCGTATACAGTAAATGATAGGACACTAAGGAATGTTGATAAACGGAGAGACCTTGGGGTTTAAGTTCATAGTTTTCTACAAATGTCAAAGACAGATAGGATGGTGAAGAAGGCATATGGCATAGGTTGGAGCATGGACTGTAAAAGTTGGATTGTTGTGTTGCGACTTTAAAAAACACTATCTGGGTTGCTTGGAGTATTGTGTCCAGTTCTGGTTTCCACACAAGAGGAAGGATGCAGGTGCACTTGAGATGGTGCAGAGGAGATTCACCAAGATGTTGATTGGGTCGGAGGATTTTAGTGAAGGGCAGAGAATGTGTAGGCCAGGTTGATAGTGAGAAAAAGAGAATGTCGAAGAACTCATGGAAGTGGCATGAAAATGGGAAGTAGACTTCAATACAGGTTAATATGATGCATTTTGATAGAAGAACAATGAAGTTCCAAAAATTTGGAAGAAGAAATCTGAGGGGAATAAAATGCAAACCCCAGTTACCAAAACATTGGGATTAATTTCTTGAGGAATATAATTGTGGGCAGCCTCGGTGGTGCAGCGGTAGAGTTGCTGCCTTAAGGCCCTGTACCATTTTCCCGAGTTACTCACAAACTCTCCCGAGTATTCCCCTTGATTCGAACTCGGGGAATGTCGGGTAATGTCGGCAGCGAGCTCGTAGGAGCCTGTAGGAGTCCGTAGATGTTTCGTAGCGGATCGTAATGCCAGCCGTCGGAACTCGGGGCATCAGGTAAGTTGGGACCTTTTTTCAACATGTTGAAAAATGTCCACGAGTTACAAAAATAGCCCCAAGTACCTACGAACGGCTATTACCGTAATTCTCCGAATCCGAATCAATGGGAAAACTCGGGAGAGTTCGTGAGTAACTTGGGAAAGTGGGACAGGGCCTTAACAGCGTTTGCAGGGCCAGGGACCCAGGTTCAATCCCAACTAAGGGTGCTGTCTGTACGGAGTTTGTGGGTGACCGTGTGGGCTTCCTCCGAGATCTTCGGTTTCACCCCACATTCCAAAGATGTACAGGTATGTAGGTTAATTGGCTTCGTGCATGTGTAAACTGTCCCTAGTGTGCGGGAATCGCCAGTCGGTGCAGACTCGGTGGGCCGAATGGCCTGTTTCCATGCCGTATCTCTAAAAATAAACTCAGAAGTAGCAAAAGCTGGAGTAACTCAGTGGGTCAGAGAGCATCTCTGGAGAAGAGGAATAGGAGATGTTTCGGGTTGATACCCTTCCGATTGAGAATCAGAGGATCCCTAACTGGTCTGAAGAAGGGTCCCGACCAGAAACGTGACCTATTCAGTTTCTCCTGAGATGTTGTCTGATTGACTGTTACTTTAGCTGTTTGTGTCTATCTTCAATAGGAGCAAAGTTATGTTAAACTATGTATAGAGCTTTGGTTGGGCCATGTGCGGCTCTGATCATAATGTTGCAAAAAGATGTCGAGATGAGCTGGAGAAAGTGAAAAAATTGATGAAAGAAATTAATGCAGAGTACACATTATATGTGAAATATTGAGCTAACTTGGGTAATGCATGAAAAAAATGAAAGCTGAGGTGATCTGATGGATGTGCTTCAATTAGTTAACAATTAGCTTGGATGCAGGGTAAATGTTTTGAATAGATATCAAAGCCATTATTGGGGTAGGCAGCAATGAAGCGTGTCAGGGGTAACTGAGAGAAAATAATCGAGGGCAGCATTCATAAAGTAGATCATAAAAGCCAGTATTGGACTAAATGGTCCGTTTGTTATGCTGTTAATTTTGTGCATTACTCAAATCAGGTTACTAAATAATTTTCAAAAATTAATCACAGCGGAGCAAATTTTAAAGCAGTGAGACACAAAATGCTGAAGTAACTCAGTGGGAGAAGCAGCATCTCTGATGAGAAGGAATGGGTGACATTTTAGGTCTGCAGTTCCTTCCTACAATTTTTTAAAGCAGTGTCTGTTAAACTGAGTCAATGGAAATTAAAAAAAACATAATGTGCTGCTAGAAAACAGCATGTCCAATACAGAGAGCCCGGGTTTTCCCCTGTAAGGTGCTAATCTTGCTCATTAACAGAAGGGTCATGTCTCTAACAGACTATTGACTTAGCAGTGTAATTTTTAATCAATTAACTATTAATTATATCTGTGATTAAGACGCGATGGTTGATTACTTGATTAAATAATTGCTGCTGGAGGCTGTGTCTCTTAACACTTATTCATGTGCCTGTACTTCAGCTCAGTATTGGGAGAAGTTCCTTCTCCATCCAGCCGAACTGTAAAATGCCCCTTAATGGGTAACGGGCTAGCTTTACATCCACCCTATCTCAATCCCAATAAAGATCACGGCGGTCAGACCGAAACATGGTGATTCACAGACATCAAAGAGTTCGTAACCCACCGAACACTTACAAACTCAGATAAAGTCAGTTCACTGATATATACAGGTACACCGCCGATATTCCGGCAACTGATGGTCTGGCACCTCCTTTAATGCGGACAAAGTTCTATCCTATCGTATCGTATGTACATGATGAGAGGAGAAACCATTCATAGAGTGTCTGTAATTTACGAACAGATAATTGCTGGTGTAGTTGTTCGGGTTAATTAATGTTGAACTGGGAGGACTGTGATCAATCAGTGCAGGCTGGAAGATGTACAGAGTGCTATTCATCTGGATACAAACAGATTACATCCAGGGAGACATTAACATCCCACCTAAGCATGGCACTGATTTATTTTTCCAACATGTGGAATGATTTGGCTTTCAAAACATCCTCTTAAAAGACTTTCTACAATGAGAGAGCTGGAATTCAATAACAAACGCAATAGTGCACATAGCATCTAAAGAAGGGCCTCGACCCGAAACTTCATCCATTCCTTCTCTCTAGAGATGCTGCCTGTCCCGCGGAGTTACTCCAGCACCTTGTGTCCAAGTAACACATGTCTTTCTTTACTTTCAAAATGTCAGGCCTATCAAGTCAGTACATTGTACTTACAAAGCACCAAGGCTATTTATATAACCTCTTTGAAAAGTAAACCTGCTGGGACACTGAACTCAGGCCCTCGCTGTCCAGCAGTAACTTAGTTATTCACCTTTGTGAACACAAAAGGCAAACGCCTCTTAATGTCAGGAGTCCGCTATCTGGTTCACTTAGTTATTACAGTAAACTGATGATGAAGTAAGTTAGTTTCTTTTTCCATCATTCTTTGCAGAGGTTCAACTTCCTGCTATGTGGCTGCAACATTCTTGTGAAGGAAGACAGTATTTGACTCAACTTATTTTTAAAAATACAGTTTAGTTTAGCTTAGAGATACAGCACACAAACAGGCCCTTCAGCCCACTGAGTCCACACCGATCAGCGATCCTCATACAATAGCCGTATAGCCGTATTCTACACACTAGGGACAGTTTTTTACCGAAGCCAATTAATGTACAAACCTGTACATCGTTGGAATGTGGGAGAAAACTTGAGCACCCGGGGATAACCCACGCGATCACGGGGAGAATGTACAAACTCCGTACAGACAGCATTCGTAGTCAGGATCGAACCCGGGTCGCTGGTGCTGTAAGGCAGCAACTCTACCGCTGTGCCACCATGCCGCCCAAAATACAAATTTAATAATATTTAATGGAATTTTAGGTTTATTTCAGGGAATTTAAAATGTGGAGTACAGATTCTTACTTCATTCAATATTAATTCAGATAAAAAATATTATTAATTAAAAAAGAGATGAAAGAAACGGAAACAAAAGAGCTGCTTAAAATGTAGGTAGGAATGATGGTGAGGAGAGATCCAGCTTTATTTTATTTCTTAGAATAACTCTCTTTAAATAACTTTAGCAGTTAAAACAAGTTAATTTACAGCATGAAATTAAACTTTAACACCATCATTAAAGTATAAAGGAGAGTGGGTGGAGACTTATGCAGCTCTAAAGAATTTGAGGTCCTGTAACTTTGTTTAATTATTGAGGGAAAGATTCTGTTATTTACTTCATTAACTAACACATATCCTGCTACATTATTAGTTGAGACAGAACATAGGATGGTCTTATTTATTTCCTTCCGGTGCTGAATAAACAAACAACCAGAATATCTTTCACACTCAAATGCATTTGCTTGCTCACTTTAACACACTGTCTCTCCTTATCTCTCTCTCATATAACTCAGAAAGAAAAAAGCTGTCAAACCTCATGCAACTTTTTTAAACCTTCAGAGCATTCACACACTTTTGATTAGTTCTCAAACAAAATATGACTTCATCTCAGGAATCAAATAGATTGGACAACTGTACGGCAATTGTACACATTTTTTGGAGTCTTTAAACCTTAAAACTTTTAAACAGAGGAATACTGTTACATTTTTGATCATACAAGGGGGAGGGATCTCGTCCACTACCCACCCCTTCCTTGCTGCCCAACATCAATCTGGCCACTTCTCCACCACTGACAATAGAAATTGAAGAGGTGGAGAAGCTCTTCGGGAGACAGAAAAGCCGGAAATCTCCAGGACTAGACAATGTTTCCCCCTCTCCCCTCAATCTCTGTGCCGAACAACTGGCACCAGTCTACACAGACATTTTCAACCAGTCCCTGCAAACCTGTACTGTCCATGCCTGCTTCAAAGTCTCCACTATTGTCCCTGTACACAAAAAGACAAGGATTACTGGTTTTAATGATTACAGGCCTGTTGCACTGACCTCTGTAATCACGAGGACCCTTGAAAGACATGCTGGCCCACCTGAAAAATATCACAAACCCCCTGCTGGACCCCCTGCAGTTTGCATACCGGGCCCATCAATCAGTGGATGATGCAATCAACCTAGGCCTGCACTTCATCCTCCATCACCTAGACTGCCAGGGGACCTATGCAAGGATTTTGTTTGTGGATTTTAGCTCTGCATTCAACATCATTGTGCCAGAGCTACCACACTCCAAACTCTCCCAGTTGAATGTGCCTGAACCCCTCTGTCAGTGGATCACCAATCTCCTGACAGACAGGAAGCAGCATGTGAGGCTGGGAAAGCACCTCTCAGACCCGGTGACCCTTAGCATAGGAGCACCGCAAGGTTGCGCACTTTCCCCTCTCCTTTACTCTCTCTACACCAAGGACTGCACATCCTCAGACTCCTCTGTCAAGCTTCACAAGTTTGCGGACGACACAACCCTGATTGGACTGATCCAGGATGGGGAGGAATCAGCCTACAGACAAGAAGTGGCGCAGCTGGTGTCCTGGTGCCATCGCAACAACCTGGAGCTCAATGCTCAAGACGTGGAATTGATTGTAGACGTTAGGAGAGCTCCCCCTCCTCTCCCCCCACTCACCATCAACAACACCACAGTCACATCTGTGGAGTCATTTAAGTTCCTTGGAACCATCATCTCCAGGGACCTTAAATGGGAGGCCACCTTTGATTCCACAGTCAAAAAGGCCCGACAGAGGATTTACTTCCTGTGGCAGCTGAGAAAACACAATCTGCCACAGGCAATGATGTTCCAGTTCTATACTGCCATCATAGAGTCTGTCCTCACCTTCTCTATCATGGTCTGGTTTGGCTCAGCCACCAAGCATGACATCCGGAGGCTGCAGTCGAGAAGGTTGTTGGCTGCAACCTTCCCCCCATCGATGAACTGTATACTGCAAGGGCCAGGAAGCGAGCGGGTAAGATCATCTCTGACCTCTCTCACCCAGGCCACAAACTCTTTGAAGCACTTCCCTCTGGATGGTGACTCCGGACTGTCAAAGCCGCCACAGCCATACATAAAAACAGCTTTTTTTCCACGAGCAGTAGCTCTATTCAACGATCAAAAGTCTGTAGCCTCCTTTTGCTCTGGTATTTTATTTCATTCTTCACATGTTTAAATTATAATATTTTATTCTTAATTGTTTACTGTACATCATGTTGTTACTTGTGAGCAAAGCACCAAGGCAAACTCCTTGTATGTATACATACTTGGTTAATAAAATTTATTAAATTAAATTGAATTCAATACAAACACCATATATTTAAACATTGCTATATTATCAAAAACTTCACAATTTTCTAATCCTTAGCAGAAATGTTTGTCCTTGAATCTCAGACAGTGGCCTGGTTGCGGCACGATTATAAACTCTCTCGCTCTCTAGACTACTCTTCCATTCTTCCCATTCTTACTTCCATCTTTTTTCTGGGATGTCTGTTAGACCTCTCAGTACAGGAGCACCTCACGATTGTGTGCTCAGCCCCCTTCTCTACTCACTCTATACTCACAACTGTGTAGCCGGAAACAGTGTGAATTCCATCTTCAAGTTTGCCGTGACTTTAGCATTATTGGATGAATTACAGATGATGGTGAGTCAGAGTACCGAAGGGAGATCGATCGACTGACCAAATGGTGCCAGCATGTCATAGAGGACTCTCTTGAACTTCCACACGTGTGTAGTAGGGAGCATATTGACTGGTTGAATCATGACCTGGTTCGGCAACTTGAATGCCCAGGAGCAAAGAAGATTGCAGAAAGTGGTGAACACTGCCCAGTCCATCACAGTTACTGACCTCCCCACCATCAAAGGGATTTACAGGAGTCACTGCCTCAAAAAGGCAACCATCATCATCAGAGACCAACACCACTCTGGCCACACACTCATTTCATTCCTGCCATTGGGAAGAACAAGGAGCCTGAAAACTGTCTTGTCCAGGTTCAGGGACAGCATCTTCCCTACAGAAGGTACACAAAATTGCTGGGGAAACTCAGCGGGTGCAGCAGCATCTATGGAGCGAAGGAAATAGGCGACGTTTCGGGCCGAAACCTCAGAAGGGTTTTGGCCCGAAACGTCGCCTATTTCCTTCGCTCCATAGATGCTGCTGCACCCGCTGAGTTTCCCCAGCAATTTTGTGTACCTTCGATATTCCAGCATCTGCAGTTCCCTTTTGAACATCTTCCCCACAGACATCAGGCTATTAAACACCACGACCTCCAAATAAGCTCTGAACTACATACACTTTGTGTCAGGTCTCGCGTTTGATCTAGTTTCTGTTTCTTATTGGTTTTTAGTATTAGAGTTTGCATTCTTGTTTTATTTTGGTGTCTCACATCTCCTCTTGTTTCAGGTCCCATTTCCTGTCAGGTCGTTTACCCTCATGTGATTGTTGGCCACGCCCTGATGTGTTTCACCTGTGTCTCGTTATCCCCTGCTAGTCTGTTGGCCACGCCCTGATGTGTTTCACCTGTGTCTCGTTATCCCCTGCTAGTCTGTATTTAAGCCTTTTGTGTTTTAGTTCCCATTGCCAGTTCGTGTTGTATGCTACTTGGTATCACCTCGTTCCAGCTCTCGAAATCTTGTGACCTTGTGATCTCGACCTTTGCCTGTATTTTCGACCACTGGTTCTTGCCTGCTCCTATATGGTACTGTTGCCTCTGTTTTGCCTACCTGTGTACTGACTTGGACCGATTAAACGCCGAAGACTGATCTGCCCTGTGTCTGAGCCTGCATTTGTGTCCTCCTCCTCGTTCAGTTCTGACATTACGAACTGGCCAACAATGGACTCAGCGGGCTCTGATCCTTTTCGTGCAGCGCTCCAGAAGCAAGAGGAGCGCATCTCGCATTACGAGGGTGAACTCTCCTCGATCGTCGCCGGGTTCCGGGATCTCGGCGAGCGTCAGCAGGGGTTCCAGGCAGACATCGGTTCACAGGTGAACACTTTAAGTTCTCGGTTTGAAGACCTGGTTACTCGGCTGAATTCTTTGTTTCCTGCTGCGGCTCCCGTGCCTGCCGAGTCTGTTTCCTTGTCTGTGTCTCCAGGAGCTCCGACGGCCACGGCTGCCGCAGCGTCTCCATTCGTCCACCTGGCAAGACCGGAACACTTTTCGGGGGAATCGGAGAAATGTAGACCTTTTTTGATTCAGTGTGGACTGCATTTCGAACTTCAAGCGGCTTCCTTTTCATCAGAACGCTCAAGGGTAGCCTTTATCATCACGCACCTGTCGGGTAGGGCGGAGGCTTGGGCCACGGCGGAGTGGTCTCGGAATTCTCCTGTTTGCCAGACATCGGTCCTGTTCATGGAAGCTCTGTCCCGCACGTTTGATCACTCCAATCCTGGCCGAGAGGCTTCACAGAACCTGGTCTCCATGAAACAAGGTAATCGCTCTGTTATGGATTTTGCTATTGACTTTCGAACTGTTGCTGCTAAGGGTGGATGGAATGAGGCTGCTTTGTTGGATGCTTTTCGCAATGGATTGTCTGAAGCTATCAAAGATCAATTGGCTCCTCTAACCCTGCCTTCCGACGTCGAGTCTATGATTTCCCTGGCTATCCAAATTGACGCTAGGCTCAGAGAAAGAGATCGAGAGAGGAGATCGGCTGCAGTTCGGTCCTCCTCCCAGCAGTGGCGGCAGCGTCGCCCTTCACCTTCCAGTCGGGACTTCTTCCCTCTCGGCCGGTCCAGTCAGCCTACAGCGCCACCTGCATCTTCGGAGGAGCCCATGCAGGTGGGACGAGCCAAACTCAGTCTGGAGGAACGGCAGCGCCGCCTAAGGGAAATGAGGTGTTTTTACTGTGGTGAACTGGGACATTTGTTGAACAGCTGTTCAGTAAAAGACAAAGCTCACCAATGAAAGAGAGGACATTGGTGAGTTGTACCACTCCTATGAGCCGTTCCTCTCGTCCATTGTCGACGGTACAATTATTGGTGCATTCCCAGTGGCACTCCCTGCAGGCTTTGGTTGATTCTGGGGCAGATGAGAACTTCATGGACATTCGCTTGGCTGATGAATTGAAGCTGGAACGTGAACAGCTTCAAGATCCTATGGAGGCTAGTGCACTGGATGGGCGCCTACTGTACAGGGTAATTCACCGAACTCAACCTGTTCAACTCATCGTGGCAGGTAATCACCTTGAGACCATCAGTTTTCATCTCCTCGACTGTCCTCTTCATCCTCTGGTTTTGGGGCTCCCTTGGCTGTCTTACCATAATCCTCACATGAACTGGGGTACTGGGGAAGTAATTTCTTGGGGGAATAACTGTAAACTCATCTATCTGCATGATTCTTCTCCTGAGTCTATGAAGGATCCGTCAAGGAGCAGTTTGCTGGGATCTTCCAGGACCACCCTCCGGCAGCCTCCCCGTTCAAGGGAGGAGGATTTTCCAGATCTCACCAAGGTTCCCTCATATTATCTAGACCTAAAGGAGGTGTTCAACAAGGCCAAGGCCACATCTCTTCCGCCGCATAGACCGTACGACTGCTGCATCGACCTTCTGCCAGGTACAGCGCCTCCTAAGGGCCATCTCTACTCCTTGTCTTCACCTGAGCGGCTCGCCATGGAAAAGTACATTGACGATGCCCTTGCTGCTGGGATCATCAGACCTTCTTCTTCACCTGCAGGAGCTGGATTCTTCTTTGTGGATAAGAAGGATGGAACACTTCGGCCCTGCATTGACTACAGAGGACTCAATGACATTACTGTTAAGAACAGATACCCTCTTCCTCTTATCTCCTCTGCATTTGAACTGTTAAAAGACGCTGCAGTATTCACTAAGTTAGATCTTAGAAATGCGTATCATCTGGTGAGGATAAGGGACGGGGATGAATGGAAAACTGCGTTTAACACCCAGTGGTCATTATGAATATCTGGTCATGCCGTTTGGTCTTACTAATGCTCCAGCAGTTTTTCAAGGCATGGTTAATGATGTATTACGGGACATGCTGAACCGATTTGTGTTTGTGTACCTTGATGACATTTTGATTTTTTCTCCAGACGAGACTTCCCATGTGCAGCATGTACACCAGGTGCTAGAACGTTTGCTCCTGAATGATCTGTTTGTGAAAGCTGAGAAATGTGAATTTCATGTTAACACTGTTCAATTCCTTGGTTATGTTGTATCACCTGCTGGTATACAGATGGACCCGAGCAAGGTCAGTGCTGTGGCCACCTGGCCTACACCCTCCAGTCGTAAGCGACTTCAGGGGTTCCTTGAGTTTGCTAATTTTTATAGGAAGTTTATCCGGAACTTTAGTGTCACTGCTGCATCACTCCATGCTCTTACCTCACCCCACGTGCCTTTCTCTTGGTCCTCTCAAGCAGAAACTGCATTTATGAGACTCAAGAGGAGCTTCTCCTCAGCCCCCATCCTCGTTCACCCTGACCCGTCACTCCAGTTCGTGGTTGAGGTGGACGCCTCGGGTGTGGGCATCGGGGCCGTACTCTCACAGAAATCCCCCACAGATGGTCGATTACATCCCTGCGCTTTCCTCTCAAAGAAGCTTTCTCCTGCTGAGAGAAATTACGATGTGGGTAACCGTGAACTGTTAGCGGTTAAAACAGCCTTGGAGGAATGGAGACATTGGTTGGAGGGTACCAAGCAGCCGTTTCTAGTTTGGACAGACCACAAAAACCTGGAATACATCAAGTCAGCCAAACGCCTCAACTCGCGCCAAGCAAGGTGGGCTCTCTTCTTTAATCGATTTGATTTTGTACTGTCTTACCGCCCTGGTGCCAAGAATGGCAAACCTGATGCTCTCTCAAGACAGTTTGATCCTGACCCATCCCCTAAGGTTTCAACTCCCATTCTGCCTGCTTCCTGTTTTGTTGGGGCGGTTACTTGGGAGATTGAGAAGAGAGTTTCCGAGGCAACTGCTGGTGTTCAGTCTCCGCTAGGGTGTCCTTCTAATCGTCTGTTTGTTCCCGAGTCTCTTCGTTCACAGGTGATTCACTGGGCTCATACGTCTCGGATCTCCTGTCATCCCGGTGTCCGCCGAACCCTGTTTGTGGCCAAACAGCGGTTTTGGTGGCCTTCCATGGAGAGGGGGATTAAGGAGTACGTCGCCGCCTGCAGTATTTGTGCTCAGAACAAGACCTCCCGTCGGGCCGCCTTTGGCCTCCTGAATCCGCTGCCTGTCCCCTCACGCCCCTGGTCAGACATCTCCATGGACTTTGTCACGGGCTTGCCCTCTTCTGAAGGTAACACCTCAGTCATGACTGTAGTGGACAGATTTTCTAAGATGGTCCATTTCATTGCGTTGCACAAGCTTCCCTCCGCCAAGAAGACGGCAGAGGTCATGCTGTCTCATGTTTTTCGCATTCATGGATTTCCCAGAGACATTGTGTCTGACCGGGGGCCTCAGTTCGTGTCCAGGTTTTGGAAGGAGTTTTGTTCTCTGTTGGACGCCACGGTCAGCCTTACATCTGGTTATCACCCGGAATCCAATGGACAGACTGAACGCCTTAACCAGGAATTGGAGACAGGACTGCGGTGCTTGGTGGCACAGAACCCTTCAACTTGGAGCAAACACCTTATTTGGGTGGAGTATGCACACAACACACTTCCTTGCTCATCCTCTGGTCTCTCTCCATTCCAGTGTGCCTATGGTTATCAACCGCCATTGTTCCCTGCTGTGGAGAAGGAGTCCAGTGTGCCCTCCGCTCAGGCTCTCGTCCGTCGCTGTCGCAAGGTTTGGAATGGGGCTCGTCAGATGCTGTTGCGCAGTTCTGCGCGTTACAAGAGGATGGCTGACCGTGGAAGAACGCCGGCTCCAGTATACTCGCCTGGTCAAAGGGTGTGGCTCTCCACTCGAGACTTACCGCTGAGGGTGGAATCCCGGAAGCTGGCTCCTCGTTTTGTTGGTCCTTTCCCCATATCGAAGGTCATCAATCCTGTGGCGGTTCGTCTCAAACTCCCCCGTGCCATGAGGGTCCACCCTACTTTCCATGTCTCCCGTCTGAAGCCATTTAAGGAGAGTCCTCTGGTCCCTGCCTCCACACCCCCTCCGCCCCCCCGGTTCCTTGATGGGGGTCCAGTGTTTACGGTCAGCCGGTTGCTGGGGATGCGCCGGCGTGGTTGTCAGTATCTTGTGGATTGGGAGGGGTATGGACCTGAGGAGCGGTCTTAGGTGCCAGCTCGCAACATATGCGACCCGGAACTTATCAGGGACTATCGGCGCCAACATCCTGAAGATCCTGGGCCGTCAGGAGCCGGCCGTGGAGGGGGGGGGGGTACTGTCAGGTCTCGCGTTTGATCTAGTTTCTGTTTCTTATTGGTTTTTAGTATTAGAGTTTGCATTCTTGTTTTATTTTGGTGTCTCACATCTCCTCTTGTTTCAGGTCCCATTTCCTGTCAGGTCGTTTACCCTCATGTGATTGTTGGCCACGCCCTGATGTGTTTCACCTGTGTCTCGTTATCCCCTGCTAGTCTGTATTTAAGCCTTTTGTGTTTTAGTTCCCATTGCCAGTTCGTGGTGTATGCTACTTGGTATCACCTCGTTCCAGCTCTCAAAATCTTGTGACCTTGTGATCTCGACCTTTGCCTGTATTTTCGACCACTGGTTCTTGCCTGCTCCTATATGGTACTGTTGCCTCTGTTTTGCCTACCTGTGTACTGACTTGGACCGATTAAACGCCGAAGACTGATCTGCCCTGTGTCTGAGCCTGCATTTGTGTCCTCCTCCTCGTTCAGTTCTGACACTTTGGGGCATTGGTTTTGTCTTTTTACACTATTATTGGTTGTTTGTTTTTATGTGTATACTATATATGTGTGTATATACACAAAATGCTGGAGGAACTCAGCGGGACAGGCAGCATCTCTGAAGAGAAGGGATGGGTGATGTTTTGGGTCGAGACCCTTATTCAGCCTGATGTCAGGAATGTGGGCGGTACATAGATAAGGACATTGTCTATAAGGTGTGAAAACATCTCCATCGGAATGTTCCTAAATACATTGTTTTTTTCCTTACTTGTCAAGGAGTATGAACTTCATTATAGGCCCTTCAGCCCACCAACCAGTGATCACTCCATGATCCAGCGCTATTCTACACCATGGGGGACAGTATACAATTTCACCAAAGCCAATTAACCTGCAAACCTGGATGTCTTTGGAGTGTGGGAGAAACCAGGTCCCAGAGAAAATCCACGTGATCACTGGAAGAACGTACAAACTCTGAATGGACAGCACCCGTGGTTGTGATTGAACCTGGGTCAGTGGCGATGTAAGGCAGCATCTACTGCTGTGTCACTGTGCCGCCCCAATCTCATGTCATTTGTGTATGCTGTATGAGCACATTGCTCCTTACCACTACCACTATCTCTGCACCGCCACCTTCATTCACTTTCTTTTGCTTAGCCTGTGATTGTTTTCTTTTTTGTCTTCATTCATTCTGCATTTAATGTATTCCCTTCCGCCACATCCCTCCCTGCCTCTGTAACTTCTGTTGGAACTGTTCAACCCCTTCCTCACATGCTGAATGATCAGAACATGCATTGAATCTTTTATGTTGCTCTCCTAGCACTTGGAATACTGCCTTAAGTCACTACACTTCTAATACAAATCCCTTTTCTTCCCACACTTGTTGGTACTTGTGTTGCACATCAAGTGCCAGTGCTTCAAAGCAACTGTACCTGGTCTCTATTCTATTCCTTTGGTCTCATCTCCCCTGTCTCGCCTTGCTGCCTTTGTATCCTTTGCCTGCAGCCTCTCTCTACATCACTCATATCTCTGCGCCATTTTCTGCAAATCTGCCTACGTGTTCATAGTTTTATTAATATAAATAGTTTTAAAATAGATTTCTCAGCAACGGGAGTTTCATCCTAGTCTTCAGATGAAAGACTGGTCCGACTGGGCTTATATTTACTGGAGTTTAGGAGGATGCGAGGGTATCTTATAGAAACATATACAATTCTTAAGGGATTGGACAGGTTAGATGCAGGAAACATGTTCCCGATGTTGGGGGAATCCAGAACCAGGGGTCACAGTTTAAGAATAAGATGTAGGCAATTTAGGACTGAGATGAGGAAAAACGTTTTCACCCAGCGAGTTGTGACTCTGTGGAATTTTCTGCCGCAGAAGACAGTGAAGACAGACAATTCACTGGATGTTTTCAAGAGAGTTAGATATAGCTCTTAGGGCTAGAGGAATCAAGTGATATGGGGAGAAAGCAGGAATGGGGTACTGATTTTGGATGATCAGCCATGATCATATTGGATGGCGGTGCTGGTTCAAAGGGCAGAATTGTCTACTCCTGCGTCTATTTCCTATGTTACTGATGCAAATGGAATGACTTGCACCATTCCTCTTACAAATGCAATATATTATCCAAATATTCCTATATCATGGAGCCCTGATGCAGGGTTTTGACCTGAATGTCACAGTTCCTTTCCACCCGTAGATGCTGCTTGACCCATTGAGTTCCTCCAGCAGATTGTTTTTATTAATGACACCTTTCTTCATGTTCCCCTTATCAAGGATATGTTGGTATCATCTCCAGCCTGATTCAACACTGGATTTAACTAAACCCATTTGAGGTGGAGTAGATCCCACCAAAGGCTCACAGACGACCAAACACAATGTTACTTTAATAATATGTTTTATATTTACAAATGCAATCCGAATATGAATCTGCCCTTTGTTTTTACATTCCTTTAACATTAAACATTTCTGACATGTGCAATGCTTTTTAAATGCAGGTAATTTCAAATGCCACTTGCCCCTGCAATTTCTCTGAAGAAGGACTGATTGGAGGTGTTCAGTGAAATGATCGCTGAGCCTGCTCTTGGTCTTGCCGATAAACAAGTGTCCACACTTGGAACGCGGATACAGCAGATGAGGTTGGAGGAGGTGCAAGTGAACGTCTGCCTCACCTGAAAAGACTGTCGGGGTCCTAAGAGTCGAGGGGGGGTAATAGAGACAGGTTTTGCATCTGCTATGGTTGCAGGGGAAAGTACCTGGGCAGGGAGTGGTTTTGGTGGGAAGGGTCGAGTTGACCAGGGAGTTGCGGAGGGAATGGTCTCTGCGGAAAGCAGAAAGGGGTGGAGATGGGAAGCTCCCGGGAATGGCGGGACTGTCATATGAGGAAGGATTGAAATGACTAGGCTTGTATTTACTGGAGTTTAGAAGGACGAGGGGGAAATCTTATAGAACATATAAAATTATAAAAGGACTGGACAAGCTAGATGCAGGAAAAATGTTCGCAATGTTGGGCGAGTCCAGAACCAGGGGCTAGTTCTATGTTCTATGTACAGTCTTAGAATAAAGGGGAGGCCATTTAAGACTAAGGTGCGAAAAAACATTTTCACCTAGAGAGTTGTGAATTTGTGGAATTCCCTGCCACAGAGGGCAGTGGAGGCCAAGTCACTGGATGGATTTAAGAGAGAGTTAGATAGAGCTCTAGGGGCTAGTGGAATCAAGGGATATGGGGAGAAGGCAGGCACGGGTTATTGATTGGCGGTGATCAGCCATGATCACAATGAATGGCTCGAAGGACCAAATGGCCTCCTCCTGCACCTATTTTCTATGTTTCTATGTTTCTAAGATGTGGCTAGTAGTGGGATCCTGTTGGAGGTGGCGAAAGTGTCGGAGGATTATGTGAAAAAAAAACATATGTATATGTATATGCTTGTATATGCATATGTACATGTATAGGCATATGTACATGTATATGTATAGGCATATGTATATGTATAGTATGTTTGTTCATATATTGGCAGTGATGGTAATGCCATTGAATATCAAGGGTGATAACTACATTTTTCCTGTTAAATGTCATCAGCCCAGGATTTTCTGCATTTGTTTGTAGACTGCTTCATTATTTGAGGAGTTACAAATAATGCTGATCACTGTACAATCATCCGTGTACATTCCTACTTCGGACCTTATGATTAAAGGAGGGTAATTGATGACATTGGGGTTGAAGATGGTTGGCCCTACCTTGAACACCTGTAGAGACATCCTGTGGCTGTGACAATTGACTTCCAATGGAAGATCACATACCTTCCTTTGTGCCGTATGATTCTAAATAGAGAAGGGTTTTCACCCTGATTCCCATTGACTCCAGTTTGCCCAGAGCTCTTTTTTACCACACCTGATCAAATACTGTGTTGGTGTCAAGGGCAGTTACTCTAACTTCACCATGTTTGGACGAAGAGTGTGCTGAGTTCTGGTGCTGAGTGACTTTGGCAGAAGCCACACAGAGTTTCTGTGAGCGGATTGTTGCTAAGCAAGTGGGGCTTGCTAGCATCATAGATTACCACTTCCATTACTTTGCTGATTTTCAAGAGACTTTAACATCAGTTTTATGTGTTCTACAGCAGGCCTGGTTAATCTTCTCCACTTTCCAGGAAGCATCAACATACAGCAACCTATAACAACATTCTTCTTTCAACTCCTTTGCCCATCAGTGATATATATTGGGTCTGTTGGCATAGCTGCTGCCTCTCAACTCCAGCAATCTGTTTTAGAGTCATAGAGTCATAGAAGAATTACAAACCTCTGGTGGAATTTGTTTGATCTCACCGTAACAGGCAGGCAGACAAAACCAGGGCAAAAATCAAAAAGGGCCATTTTTCAACATAATTGTATAAGGGGTAAGAGCGTTGTAAAAACAAGCCTGAAGGCTTTGTGTCTCAATGCAAGGAGTATTCGTAATAAGGTGGATGAGTTGAACGTGCAGATAGCCATTAATGATTATGATATAGTTGGGATCACGGAGACATGGCTGCACGGTGACCAAGGCTGGGAGCTGAACATCCAGGGATATTCAATATTGAGGAGGGATAGAGAGAAAAGAAAAGGAGGTGGGGTAGCGTTGCTGGTTAGAGAGGAGATTAACGCAATGGAAAGGAAGGACATTAGTTTGGAGGATGTGGAATCGGTATGGGTAGAGCTGCGAAACACTAAGGGGCAGAAAACACTGGTGGGTGTTGTGTACAGGCCACCTAACAGTAGTAGTGAAGTTGGAGATGGTATCAAACAGGAAATTAGAAATGCGTGCGATAAAGGCAAAACAGTTATAATGGGTGACTTCAATCTACATATAGATTGGGTGGATCAAATTGGCAGGGGTGCTGAGGAAGAGGATTTCTTGGAATGTATGCGGGATAGTTATCTAAATCAACATGTAGAGGAACCAACGAGAGAGCAGGCTATTTTAGACTGGGTATTGAGTAATGAGGAAGGGTTAGTTAGCAGTCTTGTTGTACGTGCCCCCTTGGGCAAGAGTGACCATAATATGGTTGACTTCTTCATTAGGATGGAGAGTGACATTGTTAATTCAGAAACAATGGTTCTGAACTTAAAGAAAGGTAACTTTGAGGGTATGAGACGTGAATTGGCCAAGATTGCCTGGCAATTAATTCTAAAAGGGTTGACGGTGGATATGCAATGGAAGACATTTAAAGACTGCATGGATGAACTACAAAAATTGTTCATCCCAGTTTGGCAAAAGAATAAATCAGGGAAGGTAGTGCATCCGTGGATAACAAGGGAAATCAGGGATAGTATCAAAGCGAAGGATGATGCGTACAAATTAGCTAGAAAAATCAGCATACCAGAGGACTGGGAGAAATTCATAGACCAGCAGAGGAGGACAAAGGGCTTAATTAGGAAAGGAAAAATAGATTATGAAAGAAAACTGTCAGGGAACATAAAAACTGACTGCAAAAGTTTTTATAGATATGTGAAAAGAAAGAGATTAGTTAAAACAAATGTAGGTCCCTTGCAGTCAGAAACAGGTGAGTTGATCATGGGGAACAAGGATATGGCGGACCAATTGAATAACTACTTTGGTTCCGTCTTCACTAAGGAAGACATAAATAATCTGCCGGAAATAGCAGGGGAAATTGAGTGAAATCCAGGTTAGTCGGGAAGTGGTGTTGGGTAAATTGAATGGATTAAAGGCCGATAAATCCCCAGGGCCAGATAGCTGCATCCCAGAGTACTTAAGGAAGTAGCTCCAGAAATAGTGGATGCATTAGTAATAATCTTTCAAAACTCTTTAGATTCTGGAGTAGTTCCTGAGGATTGGCGGGTAGCAAATGTAACCCCACTTTTTAAGAAGGGAGGGAGAGAGAAAACGGGGAATTACAGACCAGTTAGTCTAACATCGGTAGTGGGGAAACTGCTAGAGTCAGTTATTAAAGATGGGATAGCAGCACATTTGGAAAGTGGTGACATCATTGGACAAAGTCAGCATGGATTTACGAAAGGTAAATCATGTCTGACGAATCTTATAGAATTTTTCGAGGATGTAACTAATAGTGTGGATAGGGGATAACCAGTGGATGTGGTGTATCTAGACTTCCAGAAGGCTTTCGACAAGGTCCCACATAAGAGATTAGTATACAAACTTAAAGCACACGGCATTGGGGGTTCAGTATTGATGTGGATAGAGAACTGGCTGGGAAACAGGAAGCAAATAGTAGGAGTAAACGGGTCCTTTTCACAATGGCAGGCAGTGACTAGTGGGGTACCGCAAGGCTCAGTGCTGGGACCTCAGCTATTTACAATATATATTAATGATCTGGATGAGGGAATTGAAGGCAATATCTCCAAGTTTGCGGATGACACTAAGCTGGGGGGCAGTGTTAGCTGTGAGGAGGATGCTAGGAGACTGCAAGGTGACTTGGATAGGCTGGGTGAGTGGGCAAATGTTTGGCAGATGCAGTATAATGTGGATAAATGTGAGGTTATCCATTTTGGTGGCAAAAACAGGAAAGCAGACTATTATCTAAATGGTGGGCGATTAGGAAAAGGGGAGATGCAGCGAGACCTGGGTGTCATGGTACACCAGTCATTGAAAGTAGGCATGCAGGTGCAGCAGGCAGTGAAGAAAGCGAATGGCATGTTAGCTTTCATAGCAAAAGGATTTGAGTATAGGAGCAGGGAGGTTCTACAGCAGTTGTACGGGGTGAGACCACACCTGGAGTATTGCGTACAGTTTTGGTCTCCAAATCTGAGGAAGGACATTATTGCCATAGAGGGAGTACAGAGAAGGTTCACCAGACTGATTCCTGGGATGTCAGGACTGTTTTATGAAGAAAGACTGGATAGACTTGGTTTATACTCTCTAGAATTTAGGAGATTGAGAGGGGATCTTATAGAAACTTACAAAATTCTTAAGGGGTTGGACAGGCTAGATGCAGGAAGATTGTTCCCGATGTTGGGGAAGTCCAGGACAATGGGTCACAGCTTAAGGATAAGGGGGAAATCCTTTAAAACCGAGATGAGAAAAACTTTTTTCACACAGAGAGTGGTGAATCTCTGGAACTCTCTGCCACAGAGGGTAGTTGAGGCCAGTTCATTGGCTATATTTAAGAGGGAGTTAGATGTGGCCCTTATGGCTAAGGGGATCAGAGGGTATGGAGAGAAGGCAGGTACGTGCTACTGAGTTGGATGATCAGCCATGATCATATTGAATGGTGGAGCAGGCTCGAAGGGCCGAATGGCCTACTCCTGCACCTAATTTCTATGTTTCTATGTTTCTATGTAACTGCATGGGTTTCCACTCGGGTGCTCTGGTTTCCTTCCATATGCTTATGGAATCTGTGTTTGTATATGAATTGGCTCGTGTTCGTGGGTGATAGATTGGATAGAAATGTGAGGAGAATATGTTCCAGGAAAAATTAGGAGGGGGAATGGGACAGCTCTGGATATTTTTAAGTCAGAGATACATACATTTTTGATTAGTATAGGTGTCAGAGATTATGGGGAGAAGGCTGGAGAATGGGATTAGAAGGAAGATAGATCAACCATGATTGAATGGCGGAGTAGGCTTGATGGCCTAATTCTACCTATTCCTTATGAAATTATGACCTTATGACAGCCTTGATGAACCAAATTTTTACTGTAGGTTTAAAGATACAGCGTGGAAGTAGCCCCTCTGGCTTATCATGTCCATGCCGACCGAGGGTCACCCAATATTAGTTCCATCCTATGTACTATGGACATTTACAGAAGTCAATTAACCTACAAACGTGCACATCTTTGAAAAATGGGAGGAAACCGGAGCAACTAGACAAAAATCCACGCAGTCACAGATTGAACGTACATACTATGTACAGACAGCACCCGAGGTCAGGATCGAACCCGGGTCTCCAGCGCTTGAGAGGTAGCAACTGTACTGCTGTGCCATTGTGCCACCCTTTTAATATATTGAAGACTTAATTAAAACTAATTCCTTATTGTCCAAACTCACATACTGAAATTGCAATGACCATTATAGTAATACAATAAACTCATACGACCAGGATTCCCGCTCTACCAAAGTGGTCAGGTGGCAGTATTTCCAACTGTCCTGTGAGTTTTCTGTAGAAGAGTTTCCTGGTTTTATAAAAGGTAACGTTCCCTCATATCAAAACCCCAACTTTCTCCTCTGAAGTTAAATCATATCACATGAAGCTCAGACTGTGATGAATGGATTTTGTTTCTAGCCAAACCTTCAGACCTCGATGTCAGGCAATTAATAATGGTTTAACTGTTAATCACTTTAACCTAATATTTTCTCCCTGATGTTAAGTTCACATCCTGCGCTTGGCACATTGCCAGCATGATTACTGATGGACCTATCGATGGTGACAATTATTCCCACCTGACCAAAATGTAGTAAAATGTGAATAATGGGAACATTGTTTCAAAGCTATGAAAGAATTGATGGGCATTTTGAAACAAATCAGGTTTTAAAAGGCGTCCCTCGCCCTATGACACTGAGAACAAAAACAGCCCGCTGAGTTCAGCGGAATCAATCAGAAGAGGGAAACTGCAAGCACAGCTGACAGAGCTTTCAACCGTCATGGTATCACTGCCCTGAATGTTTGCTCCATATCTCCTTTTAATACCTCATCCATCTTTGAAAAAAATGTTCCTCAAACTCTAAGCAACTATTCCCTGATGTTCCTCAAATTCCAAGCAACAATTCCCTGAATGTATTTAACAACAAGGAACGGCAGATGCTGGTTTATACCAAAAGAAAGACACAAACTTCTGGAACAACTCAGCAGGTCGCCAGAACCCAAAACCCTGAACATCACCTAAACATGTTCTCCAGGGATGCTGCTTGAGCTGCTCAGTTGGGTCCTACCCTGAATTTATTTGGTGTTTATGCTCAATATTTGCTTCCTTTTTCTGAAAAAAAAACAATCGACTGTAAATTCCAACTGATGAGGGAAATTCAAGGTGATTGGAGAGGGATTAACATTAGCATTTAGTTGAAACACTGTTAACTACTTTGCTCCTCTACATGTTTGTGCATTTTGTGCAAAGGCAGTGAATGGATTAATCAACATCTTCATTGCAAATTGATCTGATAAATCCCATGCAAAATCCAAAACTTAATTCCATCATATTTGTGGTATTTTCGAAATGTGTTGGTTTTGTTTCAAGTTTGGTAAAGTTTCTGACCACAGCACCACAGAAGGGATTTACTCCACATTGCAGAAGATGAAAGAGGAGTGAACACATTAATAGGCTAACTCCTGACATGAGGGGGTTATTCCAGTCAGTTTGGATCTGTATTCCTCAGCGATTAGAAGAATGAGAGGTGATCTAATTCAAATATATCAGATCCTTAGGAGGCTTGAAAGTGTAGATGTTGAGGGCTTCACTTGTGGAAGAGTCACAAACAAAATAGCTACAAAATAGGGGGCTGGTAATTTAAAATTGATCTGCATTAAAATCTCTTCTGTGAGAAGGAAGTGAATCTCTGGAACGATTTCCCTGCAAGGGTGATGAAGGTGCAGATAGATAAAGATTTGGAAGATCTATGGAGAACTGGCATAGTTGTTGAGCCCAGCACAAATCAGCCATGGTTGAATGGTGGAGCAAGATCAAGGGACCTGGTGTCCCACATCTGCTCCTATGTTCTTGTGCTCTTGTTCTAGATCAGGGGTCTCCAAACTATGGACCGCGGGCCACATCCGGCCTGCTACGAGATTTTATCCAGCCCACAGCAAGCTCTTAACACGTTCCGTGCGGTGGGCTATTTAGCGGGTTCTGTGGTACCAGGGGAACTTTCACATCTGTTTGCGGTGGGTAAGTGGGTGAGTGGGTGGCATAATTCTCCGTGCCTTTCATCTGCAGTGTATGTAACACACGAAGGTCTGTGCAGCCCACGTGCCGTTGACGATGCTTCAAGCCGTCAATATCCAGGAGACTGAAGGCAGCTGAAATTCTGCCTTTGCAGTACTGTGCATGGGCAGCGCAAGTTTCTTGCTGTGAAAGAAACTCTCTCCCCAATTGGCCCCTTGAACAAGTATTGCCATTCAATAAGATCACGACTGATTCAACTTGTCCCGATGTGCTCCCGTTTTTCCCACCATCTCGCCACCTACCATCACCCTCCACCCCCCACCCATTAAGTAATTCACAATGAAGGAGATTTGGAAGCCTTGGGCAAATTGCTTTCTTTATTTTATTTTTTTTGAGCATGAGAAATTCTATGTCCCACCTGCCTTCTTTCAAAATTTGGCAATGCAAGATGGGGGTGCGTTCTCATTGCTGGGAAATATGGTACTTTATTAAGAGATTTGGCTTTTGAAGACTTTATAAAAGTCGACTGACAGCTTACGGAGAGAACAATCTGCACATGCACGGTTTAAGATTTTTTTAAAGCCGACTGACTGCCTACCCTGAGTAATTACTCACGGCATGTGCCTGAGATGTTGGTTTATACCAAAGATAGACACAAAGTGCTGGAGTAACTCAGCGGGTGAGGCTGCATGTCTGGAGTAAACGGGTGGGTGACATTTCATAGAGTCTTAGAGTCATAGAGTCTTACAGCATGGAAACAGGCCCTTCGGCTCAACTTGCCCACACCAGCCAACATGTTCCAACTACACTAGTCCCCCCAGCCTGCGTTTGGCCCATATCCTACTAAAACTGTCCTATCCATGTACCTGTCAAAATGTTTCTGAAACATGCCGACAGTGCCTGCCTCAACTACCTCCTCTGGCAGCTCGTTCCATACACCCACCACGTCTCGAATCAGGACCCTTCTTCAAACTGTGTTGCTTTCAGCACTTGGCGTCTATCTTCAGTAAATTTCTCTAATTCCTTTCATGCAAGGTCAGTCTGTTTTCAATCCTCATCCTCTTTAGCCAAGTGGTTAAATAAACCATTTGCGTCATTAGCATATGGTTTGCTGAGTATATTCCCCCAGGTTGGCAACAGCTTTGTTAAAACTGGACGAATGCTGAAAATAGAAAAAGTATGTGTTGCATTTATTAAACCATTTTCATGCTCCCTGCTCCAGTTAGGCCCCAATTTTTAACACATCAGCTCCCCATGCTGTGCTGCTTTTCAGTTAAATCTTTGTACATCCATCTGTCACCTTAATATCTGTTCTGTGTCTATTCATCCGTCGTTCTGATCTTCATGCACATTTCAAATTTACTCTCATAATTAAAGGCTGTTCCTGATTTTAATAAGCAGGCTTCCCACTGGCAACAACTATAATTAAACATAGCACATACAAATAGTGAGATTTTCTGCTGTCACTGTGGTGCTTTAGTAGTAAGTTCATGATTGCATGAAATAATCTTGTGAATACATTTCTCAAAGGCTTTAATTTAAATGACGTAACCCAAATATCCTTCTTGATACTTCCTATGCTTTATCAGCGACTATATTTCAAAAGGACTTCAGTAATAATATGGTGCTATGAGTTGGAGAAAGTCTATATATAAATGCAAACCTTCCTTTAATTTGACGTTATTCCTGTCACTGAGAGAATTCCAAGGAAATGTATAGTTTTTAAAATACAGAATTAGAACACGAGACCTAGACAAATAAATTATGCTCAGCACGTGCTCCCTTCTGCATTGCTTCACCTTATCCTATCAATGTATTACCTTTCAAAGTGCCATTAAGAGTAATCTTAAACCTCGCTTCCTTATAATTTTTTCCTTTCATAGCTCAGTTTGTGTTCCCTACATGTAGCTTTGGACTTTTAAAGGCACCGACATCAATAAGAAGCTTTTTTTGGAGAACAATCACAAAGCTTGGTAAGACGTCGATAAATGTTTACATTCTGTTAAACCTGGGGATGTATCATGAGAGAATCTTAGAATCAATTGGTAGAATGAGAATTCGAATCACTGAATGTAAATGCAGTCTGATGGTTAGTGCGCATTTAGTCTCTGTTTCCATTGTTAATCTTACTGCCAGTTCATTAATGTCCAATTGTGCTACATGATTTGGTCTGTGCTAACTGCCATTGTAATAGTCAATGATGTTTTTGAGATGTGCAGTTTGGAACATTAATAAACCCCATCTGAAACAATCACAGAAATGCCAAGAAAGACGGTTCTCAGGCTGATTAATAAATTAATAATTTATTGAAATTAATATGACAGATATACATTGACGAGGCAAAATGTGTGAAATAATAGTAGCTATGTGTTAGACTCTGTCAGAGAAATTCAATACTACTGCTGCTATTGTGTTGTGGATTAGCAGGAATGACCAGGGATGAGGTTCTGGGATGTAAGGTGAAACTGCGATACTTGCAGTTTCCTTCTTCTTCCCAAAATGTAAAACAGAGATCTTTATGTAAACAACTTGGTGCTGAATTTGTAAAAGCCACGGTTATTTCAGCTCTAAATTACTAGCTGAACAGACCCAGTGCCAGTACATCTGTGTGACCCAGACTTATAGAACATGGCCATCTGGTGGTGCATTTATGTGTCAGCTCCAGTTCAATACAAAGCTACAGAGGTTTCTTCATGCAGAGTGCTCCATTGGTAATGCCAGCTACGATCACTAAGCCTGACTGAGGAGGCTAAGGTGTCAATTCTTTGAACACCTATGGGGCAACTTGGTGGCGCAGCGGTAGAGTTGCTGCCTTACAGCGCCAGAGACCAGGGTTGGATCGTGACTATGGGCGCTGCCTGTATGGAGTTTGTACATACTCCCGCGTGGGTTTTTTCCAGGAGCTCCGGTTTCCTCTCACTTTCCAAGGAAGTACAGGTTTGTAAGTTAATTGGCTTTGGTAAACTAACCAAGCTACAAACCTGCATAACACAGCTGCCTTGGTTGTTGCTTAAGGAATGTAAAATCTGAGGCACTATCATTGCTAACACCCCTCCCATCTCTTAGGTTTCATGTTCAAGGTTTTGTGTAAAGACCTGGCACCAGACTGCCATCCTCGGGTTGGCAAGACTCAGTGAATACTCAGTGAATCACAGATTTATACAAGTGTATGAACAGGCATTACTTGCCCAAATTAGCAATGTGGGCAATGTGTTTCTAACTTGTAATTTATGAACCTTAGCCTTCTGTAACATGTGTAGTTCAGTAAATAAAATGTCTGACCCAAGGAGCCAAATATAGAGGATCAATACAAAAATGAGTTTTGTTAATTTTACTTACATTTTTGTGCGGCACATCTAATAGAATAGAATAGAATAGTTTCTTTATTGTCATTGTAACGTGAACCATGTACAACAAAATTTAAAAATGTCAGCCAGTCAGTGCACCATTCAAACATTTCTAAAAGCTAACGATACATACAAGGTAATAATAATAATAATAAATTTTATTTAATGGGCGCCTTTCAAACATCTCAAGGACACCTTACATAGTATATCGGAATAACATATAATCGGAATATAACTAGTAATAAAGACATCACAGAGACACAAATTAAAAACAGGATTCAATCCAAAAACAGAAAATCAAAAACACAGTGTGAAGAGGGAGCAGCGGCAACCAAAGCGTGCCAGGGTCCACTCTCTCTTCACGGCAGCCATCTTGGACACAGACCTACAAGACTACAATTAGACAAAAAAATCATCCCCCCACAGTGGGTAGCACTGTGGAGGAAGGCACAATGTCCAGTCCCCACACCATGTTCACCCCAAAGTCAGGCCTATTGAGGCCACCACAATTGCCTCTACGGAGGCCCGATGTTCCTGGCCGTTCTCACCAGGTGGTCTTGCCCCGGCGTCGGGAGAGTCCTTTTGGCGGCTGGGCCACTTGGAACGGCCGCTTCCTGGTTGGAGCCCGCGGCTGCCGAAGCCGACAAGGCCGCGCCGGTTTGGAGCACCCAGGCTCCCGTTGATAAAGTTGATAAAGTTGGCGCCGCCTCTCCACACTGCCGGCTCTCCGCACGCCGCCTCTACGCTCCGCAAACCCGCAGCCCGGAGATGTTGCTCTCGGCGGTCCAGCTCGCCAGAGCTCCAGCGCGGCGACCCAGGCAAGGCATCGCCCGCTCCGCTCCAGCGCTCCAATGCTGTGCCGCCGCCGAGGCCGAGGTGCTGGGCGGTTCCCGCCAGGAAACGGCGCTCCAAGCCCGCAGGTAGGCCACGAGGACGGGTCAACGGGCAGCCCGGAGAAAAGGCTGCCACACCGACCAGGTAGGGACCTAGAAATTAAGTTTACACCTACCCCCCACATTAAAAAGACCATATCCCCTACAAACAAAAAACAGGACTCACTAAAAACTATTTAAAAAAACGGATTTAAAACGGACGGCTGCTGGCTAGCAGCCGTTCACCAAGACGGCTCCTCCTCCGACTTTTAATAAAATATTTAAAAAAAAAGATAAACAACTAAAATAAATATCATGAAAATAGCACGCATAAACACCCAACCCTACATCCTTCTGTCGATTTCACAGTGTACCACAGTCCCTTAGTATGTATCGCCCCTGCGTTCCTTGGCGGCTACATTTAGTACCTTTATAGCAGTGGGGTAAAAACTGTTTTTAAGTCTGTTTGTCCTTGTCCTTGTAGATCTGTACCGTCTGCCTGACGGCAACAGTTCAAACAGGGAGTGTCCGGGGTGGGAAATGTCCTTTATAATACTCTGGGATTTTTTGATGCAGCGGGAACTGTGTAGGTCCTCCAAGGTGAGGAGTGGGCAGCCGACAATCCTCTGGGCGTTGTCAATGGCCCTCTGGAGCGCTTTCCTCTGAGCCGCTGTGCAGCTGGTGTATCATACGCATACACAGTATGTTAGGATGCTCTCAATGGAGCACCGATAAAAGGACAGCAGCAGTCTCTGAGTGATGTTATTCTTCCTGAGCACCCTCAGGAAGTGCAGTCTCTGCTGGACCTTTTTCAGCAGCGCAGAGGTGTTCACGCTCCACGTCAGGTCCTCCTCAATATGGATTCCCAGGAAGCGGAAATCCGCCACCCTCTCCACACAGTCCCCTCTGATAATTAATGGTACCATGTCCGTTTTATTCTCCCTGAAGTCTATTATTATTTCCTTTGTCTTTAAGGTGTTGAGGAGCAGGTTATTTTCTCCACACCACACTGTCAGCTGCTCCGCCTCATCCCGGTAGGCGTACTCGTCCCCCCCGGAAACTACAGTGTATTCATAGCATAATCTACTAAAACAGACACAAAGTGCTGGAGTAATTCAACGCGTCAGGCAGCATCGCTGCCCATCCTTTTTCCCCGGAGTTGTGGCCTGACCCGCTGAGTTACTCCAGCATTTTGTGTCAATCTTTGGTATAAACCAGCATCTGCAGTTCCTTGTTTCTACTTCTAATTTATTTTGTAGCTTATTAAATGGACTGTTATTTTGTGTAAAAGATTGCTACTAAAGAAACGGATAATGTTTCAATTGAAAAGTCCATTCTTTAAGTTTGTAACTGCAGATCTCAAACAAATAGTGAAAAAAGTGAGGCAATTTTTGAAGTAAAATATTTCCTTTTGCATAAAGCCTTTTCAATCAACCCATTAGCAACTTGCCTCTCATTATTGCTGGTATTGCATACTTAATGTTACACAAGATGGAACAGAAATGAAATGCAATGGTGAATTGAAACTACAGTGTATTCATAGCACAAAGTTACTTTAGGCTTGTTTAGTGGAGCCAGCTTAATGCATTTGTCTTCAGTATTGGTAATCTTCCATTAATGTTCTTCTTTCAACATGATTTTAACATTCATTAACCAACGGAATATTTGTGCAGAACATAATTAACTTATAATATTATGCCTCCAACTCTATATATTGTTTGGCTCAATGTTATTGATGGCATTGTTCCATACCACTCAGCCAAGATTTGGGCTCTTTATAAACAACACCATAAAGGTAAGCAAAATATCAATGTTGCTTTTGTAACTATCCTGCTCTCTGCGCCTTGACTATGTTTACCCTAACTGGAGTCCAAGAACTAGTGCAAGAGGAGCTACCTACAATGGTGTAGCAGGTCAAAGAGGTCCAGACTGAAATGTAATCTTCATAGAATATGATTCGGTATGGGGAAGCCCAGGGAAAATATGGAAAGGAAATCTCCTGCAATGGCATATGATGAACCCTTTTGTAATTCATCCTGGGATATAAAGCAAGGATGTATCACAGTACCATCCACAGAACAGATTGGCAGTGTTTATCAAAGTTTAGTTTAGTTTAGTTTAGAGGTACAACACGGAAACAGGCCCTTCAGCCCACCGAGTCCACGCTGACCATCAATCCCTGTACACTAACACTATCCGACACACACTGGGGACAATTTACAATTTTACCAAGCCAATTAATCTACAAATCTGTACGTCTTTGGAGTGTGGGATGAAGCTGGAGCTCCCGGAGAAAACCCACGCAATTCTCAGGAAGAACGTACAAACTATGTACAGACCGCACCCATAGTCAGGATCGAACCTGGGTCTCTGGAGCTGTGAGGCAACAACTCTACTGCTGCGCCACTATGCCATTCTAAGATATTTACTTTTAGTAATTAATGCATACCTTGCTTGGTGAATTTTTAAAACTAAGTTTACTTGGGGGCTCATTAGCAAGAAAACTGGCTTAGGAAATATATTCTGAACTAATTGATGTATGTGAAAACATAGTGCTTGTCAAAACCAAATCAGATGAAGTAGCTGCTATTAAAAGTACAGAACTGACAGAGGGACACATCCAGCTAATGGTGCCTGTAATGAAAAAAGGACAGGTATTGAAAATATAATCTTCATCACCAATTCCCAAAATGTACCATGTATTCTGTGCTCAGTTGAAGGTATAACCTGTCACTTCCACCTAAAATTGGTAAAGAGCCCAGTGGATTGTGAAAGCAGCCAGGTGTTCCAAGGAGAATGTGGGATTAAATGAATGTGGGAACTACCCGCATCAGCCTCCGTTTCCTTCATTGCTATCAGAATACTCTATGGCAGGCATAGGGAGTGTGCTTTAAGGGCTAACAGCTTCTTCTGGTGGGCAGAGTGTTTAGTGCTGTATGAAATTGCGATGGGTGTCCCATCAGGACCTACGTTGCATTTATCTGCTTGTTTCTCAGCATCATCCTTTGTAACACAATTTCACACTGGATTCTGGCAGATTTAGCAAAAGTTGTGTCATGGTGTCATAGAGCATTCAGTGTGTAAACAGGCCCTTCTGCCCAACTTGCCCACACTGGCCAACATGTCCCATCTACACTAGTCCCACCAGCCTGCATTTGGCCCATATCCCTCTAAACCTGTCCTGTCTATGTACCTGTCTAAATATCCCATTAAACCTGTCCTATCCATGTGCCTGCCTTAAACGTTGCGATTTCTGCCTCAGCTACCTCCATCGGCAGCTCGTTCCATACACCCACCACCTTTTGCGTGAAAAAGTTACCCCTCAGGTTCCTATTAAATCTTTCCCTCCTCACCTTAAACTTAAGTTATCTGGTTCTCGATTCCCCTACTCTGGGAAAGAGATACTGAGAATCAGCCTGACCTGTTCCTTTCATGATTTTGTAGACCTCTATAAGATCACCTCTCATCCTCCTGCGCTCCAAGGAATAGAGTCCTAGCCTGCTCATCCTCTCCCTATGGCTCAGGCCCTTGAGTCCTGGCAACATCCTCGTAAATCATCTTTGCGCCCTTTCCAGCGTGACAACATCTTTCTTACAACATGGTGCCCAAAACTGAACTCAATACTTCAAATGCGGCCTCACCAATTGCAACACACAAGTGCAACCTCAGGAGGGAAGCTAAATGAGACAGTGCTATCAAAGCCATGTTTCACTATACCAAAAATGTAAAATCCATTTGCATTATTATTTGATCTACATGGTTCTAATCCTTACTTTCTGCTTACCAGCACCTCCTATGACTTCAAGCTCTTGAGCCACTGGCTTTTTCCTGGTGAATCAGTGAATGAGACATTTACAATTATGATGTTTCCAATTTTTTCTTTCTCATACTTTAAAATACTTCTGCATGAGTGTAGGCTCATCCAAGTGAGAGTGGAATTTGGAAATGTTCGACTTACTTTTGATTAATTACTTCACTAAGTTGCTACTTGCATTTTATAAATCTGTTTACTGAACCAGTGAATACATTTATGAAGCATGGTCTGCATTACTGTATTCCAGTTGCCCTCTGCTGAAGTGTGGTTGAGAAACCATCTTACCCCTCTCCAAAAAACGCAGACCCACCAACCCCCACACCCAAAGGATCAAATTCCACAAGTTCTTGAAGCTGTCCTTGTTAGAATGACATGCCTGGTCCTGCTGCTTCTGCAGTCAAGCTGATAATTCGTCTCTCCTTTCTATTGCGTATTTTTCCTGAGGCAATACATCCTCATGTACTTTGGTGGGGGAGAGAAGAGTGGAACTAGTTACAATGTCTAGAGGGATTGGGGCAGGGGAGGGGTAGCTGTGAGCCTACCCCCATTGTGCCCTCTATTTCCCCTACCTCCCTCCAGCTCCCATTAACCTCCCCATTCCTCCCTCTCGCTCGTTCTACATTTTCACTACTCAGCTTCGTTTCTCATTAGATTCCACCATTTGCAGCCATTTTTCTTTTGCATATCAATTCCAATCTTTCTAACTAACTCTACCCTTCTCTACCCTATCTAACTCATTTGCCAATCAACCTGTCCTTACCTGCATCCACCTATCACTAACCAGAAGGGTCTCGACCCAAAATGCCACCCATTCCTTCTCTCCAGAGATGTTGCCTGTCCCGCTGACTTACTCCAGTATTTTGTGCCGATCACCAACCAGCTCTGTTTCCCTCCCTCCACCCCTTCTTTTCTCCTCTTGCTATGAACTCTCTCCCTCCCCCATCCTAGTTACTCCAGCATTTTGTGTCTATCTTAGGTGTAAACCAGCATCTGCAGTCTGAAGAAGGGTCTCGACCCGAAACGTCGCCCATTCCTTCTCTCCAGAGATGCTGCATCACCCACTGAGTAACTCAAGCATTTTGTGTCGATCTTCAGTTCATAGAAACATAGAAACATAGAAATTAGGTGCAGGAGTAGGCCATTTGGCCCTTCGAGCCTGCACCGCCATTCAATATGATCATGGCTGATCATCCAACTCAGTATCCCGTACCTGCCTTCTCTCCATACCCTCTGATCCCCTTAGCCACAAGGGCCACATCTAACTCCCTCTTAAATATAGCCAATGAACTGGCCTCAACTACCTTCAGTGGCAGAGAATTCCATAGATTCACCACTCTCTGTGTGAAAAAAGTTCTTCTCATCTCGGTTTTAAAGGATTTCCCCCTTATCCTTAAGCTGTGACCCCTTGTCCTGGACTTCCCCAACATCGGGAGCAATCTTCCTGCATCTAGCCTGTCTAACCCCTTAAGAATTTTATAAGTTTCTATAAGATCCCCTCTCAATCTCCTAAATTCTAGAGTATAAACCAAGTCTATCCAGTCTTTCTTCATAAGGCAGTCCTGACATCCCAGGAATCAGTCTGGTGAACCTTCTCTGCACTCCCTCTATGGCAATAATGTCCTTCCTCAGATTTGGAGACCAAAACTGTACGCAATACTCCAGGTGTGGTCTCACCAAGACCCTGTACAACTGCAGTAGAACGTCCCTGCTCCTATACTCAAATCCTTTTGCTATGAAAGCTAACATACCATTCGCTTTCTTCACTGCCTGCTGCACCTGCATGCCTACTTTCAATGACTGGTGTACCATGACACCCAGGTCTCGCTGCATCTCCCCTTTTCCTAGTCGGCCACCATTTAGATAATAGTCTGCTTTCCTGTTTTTGCCACGAAAATGGATAACCTCACATTTATCCACATTATACTGCATCTGCCAAACATTTGCCCACTCACCCAGCCTATCCAAGTCACCTTACAGTCTCCTAGCATCCTCCTCACAGCTTAGTGTCATCCGCAAACTTGGAGATATTGCCTTCAATTCCCTCATCCAGATCATTAATATATATTGTAAATAGCTGAGGTCCCAGCACTGAGCCTTGCGGTACCCCACTAGTCACTGCCTGCCATTGTGAAAAGGACCCGTTTACTCCTACTCTTTGCTTCCTGTTTGCCAGCCAGTTCTCTATCCACATCAATACTGAACCCCCAATGCTGTGTGCTTTAAGTTTGTATACTAATCTCTTATGTGGGACCTTGTCGAAAGCCTTCTGGAAGTCCAGATACACCACATCCACTGGTTCTCCCCTATCCACGCTACTAGTTACATCCTCGAAAAATTCTATAAGATTCGTCAGACATGATTTACCTTTTGTAAATCCATGCTGACTTTGTCCAATGATTTCACCACTTTCCAAATGTGCTGCTATCCCATCTTTAATAACTGACTCTAGCAGTTTCCCCACTACCGATGTTAGACTAACTGGTCTGTAATTCCCCGTTTTCTCTCTCCCTCCCTTCTTAAAAAGTGGGATTACGTTTGCTACCCGCCAATCCTCAGGAACTACTCCAGTTCCTTCCTACACATCTCAACTTCTATACTTAAAACCTTAACCGATGAAGGCCAGTGAGGCAAAAGCCTTCTTGACCTCTCTACCTAACTGTGACACCACTTTCAAGGAACTATATGCCTGCAGTCCTAGATTCCTCTGTTCTACAAAACTCCCCAGAGCCCAGCCATTGACTGTGAAGGTCATGCACTGGTTTGACATCCCAAAATGTCACATCTCACACTTATCTGCTTTAAGCTCCATTAATCATTCTTCAAACCACTTGCCCAAGTGATCAAGATCCTGTTGTCATTTTGATAACCATCTTCGCCATCTACAAGACCACCCACTTTAGGTTTATCTGCAAATTTTTCATGTTCTCTCCGGGACCACATGGGTTTCTGCTGGTGCTCCAGTTTTCTCCCATATTCCAAAGACAAGATTAGGCAGGTAAATTAGCCACTGTAAATTGCCTCAAGTATAAGATGCCTGATGGGATAATTGGTGGGGAAGGTCAGGTTGTGATGGGCTGATGAAAGAGAATAGGTTACAGGGAAGTATGTGCATGGAATATGATTGGTGTAAATACACTGAGACCTGACACAAATCTGATGGGCCGAATGGTTTCCTATCATGTCACAAGGAAGCATGATATTGAGGAGGATAATGCGAAACATCTGTGGAAGTGTGGGATGCAGTCCAGACCATCACACAAATCAACCTCCCTTTTATTGACTCCATTTATACCTCATGCTACCTCGGCAAGGCCAGCAGCATAATAGACATTGGGTGCAGGAGTAGGCCATTCGGCCCTTCAAGGGCTCAAGTGATCATTATCTACACAGTGTGATTTTCTGTCTGTTGTGATACTCCATCAATTGCCTTACTACAATAAGGCACGGTGGCACAGCGGTAGAGTTGCTACCTTACAGCGCTTGCAGTGCTGGAGACCCGGGTTCAATCCCGACTGCGGGTGCTGTCTGTACGGAGTTTGTACGTTCTCCCCGTGGCCACGTGGGTTTTCTCCGAGATCTTCAGTTTCCTCCCAAACTCTAAAAACATACAGGTTTGTGTGTTAATTGGCTTGGTTATAAATGTAATATAAATGGCCCTAGTGTGTGTAGGGGAGTGTTAATATGCGGGGATTTCTGGTCGGCACGGACTCAGTGAGCTGAAGGGCCTGTTTCCACGCTGTATCTTTAAACTAAACTAAACTAAACATAAGATGCTGTTCAATATTCTTTCCCACTAAACATTTCTGCAAATCGGTACTTTTATCGGAATCAGAATGTATCCACAAGAGGTGGTCCCCAAGGAGTTCCCTAATGGTATCCTATAACTATCCTTTTCAGATTGTAAATATTCTGCTTTTTCCCACCATCTACTTGTATGTTTAGGTCAATTTTATCTCTGAAGTATCATTTTGCTATTCATTCCTTGGCTTTTTACTTCCATCTTGATATTTGATCTGAAGATGCCAGATCTATTTGAAGAGTTAGATCTATTGCATTTTCCCTATTTACTTTGTGTATAAAAATAATATTTGTGAAACCTCCAATGGCTTACTTAATGTTCGAATCTTGCTTTTCTGTCAAGTGCTTTATCAAGTCATTCCTCGACTCTGTATCAAAATCGTTTTGTGTAATGCTGAACATAATTTCCTTTGTTTGGCAAGATGGCCATTCCTACAAAAAAGAATTGTCTCTCAGAGTTCCCTGGAGATGAAGAAATAAATGAGTTTATCAATAGGCTTAAAGTTTTCATAAAGCAATCAAAAGAAAACACTCTATCACTTTCTTCACTGACACCGAGCAGTTTCAGATTGGTTGAAAGTTCCAAGGAATCAATCAAGATGTACAAAGAGAGAGAGAAGTCAGCCACATACTATTGGACATTTTGCTTGTCTGACTAATCTGTCTCTGAGCATTTCTGTCAGCAAATGCAGGAGCTACTCTAATTAAATAAATAGCTGGAGGCCAAAACCGAATTCTGCATTTTTCATGAAGGATTTTCATCTCTTCATCAAAAATCTTCTAACAGTGGCATCACAGGTTGTATTTTTTGAAGCAAAATTCCAACCTATTCAAAGCTTTTATAGGCCTCTGCTTTCCACACCAGCATCCAGTTAACTGACCTGCAGTTTTGTCAGTTGGGAGTAGGAGAAGATACGCCATCCATTGATGTACTCTGGGCCCCCTTACTTGGTCCAGTGAACTTTCCATGTTCAGGATTACATTCATAGTTCAGATGGATTCACTGGCATCAAATGGGCATTCTGCCGACAAAAGAGAGCTAAAGTTTGGTACTCTTTACCCCTCCAACACCATTTCTCTTACACCAGCCTTGCCATCTAGTTTCTCTAGTTTATTTTTCTCGTCCCATCTACACACACCCAAAGACACACAACCCATGCACAACACATGCATACAACACTAGCATGTACACACAAACACTTTGTCACCTCTTCAAAATGTTCAATTAAATTTGTAACACCAACCGCTGACAAAGGCTAGCTGACTCTCCACGATTATCCTTATTTCCCTTCTTTAATGAAAAAACAATATGTCTGCTCTCCACTTCTCCACCGTGCCTGCGCCAACCGGCGATCACCCAGACCGCTAAAGCTATCCTACACACCAGGGACAATTTTACAACTTATTGAAGCCAATTAACACACAAACTTTTACACCTTTGGAGTGTGGGCGGAAACCAGGGCACCCGGAGAAAACACACGCGGTCACAGGGATAAGGTACAAACACTGTACAGACAGCACCAGTAGTCAGGATCAAACCTAGGTCCCTGGCGCTGTAAGGCAGCAGCTCCGCACCGCTGCACCATAGTGCCTGCTGTCTCTCTTCATCTTCCCTCAATCACAGACATTAACTTTCTCATATACCTCAAATCGGTATATGATATCATAGAAACATAGAAACATAGAAAATAGGTGCAGGAGTTGGCCATTCGGCCCTTCGAGCCTGCACCGCCATTCCATATGATCATGGCTGATCATCCAACTCAGTATCCTGTACCTGCCTTCTCTCCATACCCTCTGATCCCTTTAGCCACAAGGGCCACATCTAACTCCCTCTTAAATATAGCTCATAGATCTCAATATAGATCTCAAATACCTCCCAAACTCTCGCCACTTTTCTACAACTTAATATCTATAGTTCATTTTCTAACTTTTACTCGCTTTGATGGAGTATCGTCAGCAGGAAATGTTTTCTCCTATTTTCTCGCCACCGTTTGCCGACTGACCTGCTGAGTCTCTACGGCATTTTATGTTTACGTTTCTGATTTTGAATTAGTTTGTTTTAAAAATAATTTTGTTAGGCAGCAAATTGATGAGATATAGTTTGCTTTGTTCCTCGCAAGCACATCACTTGTACAATGGTTGCAACTCAATGCAACATCTGTGAGTTTAGTCAACAGCTGCTGGTGGTTAAGATGAAGTTTCACTTATGTAAGGCATAATTGTCGTGGTTCCTCCTTGCCAGGCTTGATTTACAATTCTGCCTTTCATAACATTTTACATTCCTTTGTTATTCTTATAGGTCTCTAACTACTTCCATTAACCCAGCAACCACTCCATATCACCAAGGCAACCCTGGCCTCACCCTATTGCCGATATTCTCTCCGTCCTATACATCCCACACCCCATCTTCAATGCAACTTCAAACCAACTTGTTTTTCTCGCTTTCCCAGTTCTAATGAAATATCTTCAACCAGAAACGATAACTGTTTCTCTTTCCGCAGATGCCGCCTGATCTGCCGAGTGTTTCCTGTTTTTTTTTCTGTTTTTATTTTTTATCCCATAACAATAGGGCATGTGAGGAAGGACTTTTAACAATGTGTGAAGGGTAAGTGTTTTTATTACACTCATGAAGCATGGGCCACAGAACCGGGGAGTCTGGGGGGGCTGCAGCCCCCCCCCCCCCCACCTTTTTGGCTAGACATATTTCAATGTCTCCGGCTTGGGACGAGGCATAGCTGTGCTCTGTGCAGCCTGGTCGTGGGTGTTGGAAAGCCGGGGCGGAGGGAGGGATGGAAGCAGAAGCAGCGGCGGGGGCAGATGCAGGTGGGGAGCCGGGGCTGACAAATGTTTGCGGGGCTGGCGAGCCGCTCGCTGCAGCTCCAGCCATGGAGCAGCCTCAGTGTAAGAGTCCCGGGCCGTCAGAGGCGGCCGGGCCTCGGGTCGAAAGTGAGGAGGAAGCATTGCACTGCTGCCGTGAGAGTCCCTGCGCCAAATTCACCCTGGTGACCAGCATGGGTCAGGTTGTGGCTCAGTGCATCCTGGAGGACAACCAGTGGCTGCTGGAAGTAGGTACCAAGCACTGGGTAGAAGCAGTGGAAAATAGTGGCCTTCAAATGGAGGTGGTTGGAGAAAGCATCCTGCTTGCCTGCCACATTTTCACTCTTACTGTAACTGCAGGGAAAAGGTTCCCAATGTTGGGGGAGTCCAGAACCAGGGGTCACAGTTTAAGAATAAGGAGTAGGCCATTTAGGACTGAGATGAGGAAAAAACTCTTCATCCAGAGAGTTGTGAATCTATGGAATTATCTGCCACAGAAGGCAGTGGAGGCCAATTTACTGGATGTTTTCAAGAGACAGTTACATTTAGCTCTTGGGGCTAGTGAAATCAAGGGTTATGGGGTAAAAACAGGAAAGGGGTACTGATTTTAGATGATCAGCCATGATCATATCGAATGGTGGTGCTGGATCAAAGGGCCGAATGGCCTATTCCTGCACCTATTTTCTATGTTTCTATGTAACTTGCTCATGCTTGAGTATATGGCAATAAATCTCGAACACTTGATTTTGAAGCATTCACACATGGTTGAGGTATAATGTAGTCATAGAGTGATACAGCGTGGAAACAGGCCCTTCGGTCCAACATGCCCACACTCGTCAACATGTCCCAGCTACACTACCTACCTTTGGTCAATATCCCTCCAAATCGGTCCTATCCATGTATCAGTCTAGCTGTTTCTTAAATGTTGGGATAGTCCCTGCCTCAACTATCTCCTCTGGCAGCTTGTTCCATACACCCACCACCCTTTGTGTGAAAATGTTACCCCTCAGATTCCTAAGAAATATTTTCCCCTTTACCTTAAATCTGTCCCCTGGTCCTCGATTCACCTACTCTGGTCAAGGGACTCATTGCATTGAAATGTATATTTCTATTGCATTTTAGATTTCTCGAAAGTCTTACTTTTAATAAAGTAATATTTCCACAAACATATACCCCCTTTATTAATGTCATGGTTTGATGATTCTAAATTCAAATCAAAATGAAATATATGTCAAAAGGAGAACACATACTTTCAAAATACTCAGATATTTTTCCCCAAGCTAAACATCATTTGTATGACTGCAAATGTTATGATTATTTCTTGTCCCTTCTTCCAACTTCAAACAAAAAAAATAGCACTTGAAATTCTAACATAATTAAAAGTTTTTTGTCAAATTTTCTGTACTGTTGAAGGCACTGGCATCGATCCCGGGGGGGGGGGGGGGGTGATGGGGTACATATACCCCCACTTTTTGAGGTGGAGGATGGCCTGTAATACTATCCCCCAGTTTTTGTACGTCGAGCAACAACAAAAAGAATAATCACCTGCTGCTATCTGTCATGTGGGCCCTACATTATCTTACAAACAAAAAACATTGAAATCATACTACAATGCACTAAAACATGATTTCAATGCATCAAATTTCAAAAAGTCCCTGCTGTGGGAGGGGGGGGCTCCTCCCACACCCTCCCCCCCTCTCGGTCGCTCCGCTCCCTTGCCAGGTACCCACGAGGCCGGTGATCAGTGATCGCTCAGCCCCCCCCCCCCCACTTTCAAAAATGCTCCGTGCCCCCTGTGAAGTAGTTGATATCAGGAATGTGCTTCCAGCAGAGGTGGTGGAATCAGATGCAATTACTATGTTTAAAAAGCATTTAGACTGCTACTTAAACAGATTAGATTAGATTAGATATAATTTATTGCCACACAGCCAGGCTGGTGGAAATTTGGGTTGTCTGCAGCGATACAATAATAAAGAACACACAACCACAATAAAAATGTAACACAAACATCCACCACAGCATTCATCACTGTGGTGGAAGGCACAAAATTTGGCCAGTCCTCCTCCATTTCCCCCCCCGTGGTCAGGACCAGAGTCCAGAGTCAGTCCAGGATCGGCTCTTCCTCACCGGAGACCGCGGCTTTAAGTTGTTGTAGGCCGCAGGCCGGCGGTCAAGATTTAAAGTCCCCGCCGCAGCCAGAAGCACCGTAGACTGCAGGGCCGGCGGTCGAAGCTCCCCTTCAGGGGTGATGGTAAGTCCATGCCGGACCCGCGGTAGAAGTCGGCCGCGGGCCGGCAGTGATGGCTTCTTCTTCCCCCGGGTCCCCAACGTGAGATCCCGGGCTGTAGACGCCGCACCAGCTGGAGCTCTGCAGACCGCGGCTTCAGGCTGCGACTTCAGGCTGCCGGCTGCCCCGGGTCAGCGAAACGGAGCGCTCCCCTCCAGCGAGCCCCAGCGAGGGCTCACCCGCTCCACGCCGAGAGTCCACGCTGCGCCCGCCGCTGAAGCCCCGGGCGCGTCTCCGGGAAAGGCCGCGTCGATCCTTGCTGTTAGGCCACGGGGGAGGCGACCTGGAAAAACTCGCCTCTCCGTGGAGGAGGCGACCGAAGCAAAGCATAGAAGGAAATGATCCTCATGCAGGCTAATGTGATTGATGGAGATGGTAAAAAATGGTTGGCATGGACGTACTGGACAGAAGGCCCCATTTCAGATTTCCAATGTCAGAATTTTTTGACATTCATCTTTGTAATTGCTCCAGTCAGCTGACTGAGGTTTTGCTTGTACATTTGTTTCCTTTCCACCACTAAAGCTATCCAGTTGGTTTGGATCCTCCTGGTATTAGTTAAACATTTGTAAGTTGGCAGTGGTGTGGAAACCTCCTTCTGCTCATTGCCTATCATAGTATAGCTTGCCCCAGACTGGGTTACATGAGGTCATTTTCAAGCTGAATAAGAAAAATTGGCTTGGAGTTCAAGTATGTCTCTGGAAAAACTTTTGCTCTCTATAAATTGCTTTGAATTGTTGTGACTTCAATAACTTTGCTTTCCATGGTAAATAATTTATAATGAGCAAAAATGGACTCACGTATCACTTCAGCTCCCGTAGTTAAAGAGTCACTGGAAAAAAGGCAAAAACACGATAAATTAAGCTGCAGGTTGGCAACAGACTATGCATTAAGTTAATCTGTTAATTATTTCATTGTAAAACACACAACTCTGCTACAAAGAGCACGTCATGTCTTTAAAACCGGAGCCCATTCACGCTAGTTCCAGGCTTACAGCAGTGAATACTTGACCCCTCCATTCTTCAGTATTTCCCCGGCACACATCCAAATAGCAATTATACCAAGTGTTTGAAGCTCAGTGGAGTTCTAATTTAGTGTCTGGCTGCTATTGCCCTCTTGTTAAGGTTGACATTTATCAGCTTCAATTTTGTCAGGAAATGGTACAGTTCATAATGAATCCTATTCTCTTTGTGACCTCAAATTTATTGACCTGAAACCTGCTTCAGTCAGAAAGTTGAACCAGTACATCATCACCGCCGTCAGATCCGTCTTCATGAACAATTTATAGCTGGTGCCGCCCATATTTTACAGAGGGCCAAGTTTGAAAGCTCTTAATTTACTTGAACATGCAATGTACTTTGTGTAAGAGGGAACTGCAGATGCTGATTTAAACCAAAGATGTACTTTCCTAAAAAGGAATGTATGGGCAATCAATTCAACGTGCCACAAGTCGCGGAGATGCAATGCCAGTAATTCTTCATAAAGCCACATGCAAATCCAAACTTGGATCATTTGGAATTAAAACATTATAATGCAATTATAGATGTAACACTTTACCTGAAGCTATTATGTGTGATTTCAGCCCGTTCTTTCGGGCGGTACGGTGGCGTTGCAGTAGAGTTGCTGCCTTACAGCACCAGAGACCCTGGTTCGGTCCTGACTACGGGTGTTGGTCTGTTCGGGATTTGTACATTCTCCACGTGACTGCATGGGTTTTCTCTGGGATCTCCAGTTTCCTCCCGCACACCAAAAACAAACAGGTTTGCAGGCTCATTGGCTTGGTAAAATTGTAAGTTGTACCTTGTGTGTGTGTAGGATAGTGTTAGAGTGCGGGGATCATTGATCGGCGCAGACTTGGTGGGCCGAAGGGCTTGTTTCTGCGCTGTATCTCTAAACAAAACTAAACTCCTTCAGGGATATTAATAAGCTGCTTCGCTAAAACTTGTGAGCTCAATGTCATCCTTATTTTCTCACAAGCATGGAGTAAGATAATGATTCATCCAGGCTGAGGTCATATATCACTGAAGATCCATGCATCCCACAGTTTGCTTGTTCAGCACTTACAGCAAACCCTTGAATTATAGTGAGCTTGCTGATAATATGAGAAAGTCTGTGGGGATCTCAAACAGTTTACAAATAAATTTGTTTGGGAAGCGATTGCCAATTTGGAGGGAGACTCTCAAAGAAGAATCAACAATTTGTTCTGGTCTAACCACATTGAAGCTTAAGCCAAGAAAGCACAACGCCAGAATGCTAAGAATTTTTTGGCATATCTCCTGTGACTGTTACCAATTTTTAAAGCTACACTAAAAATATATATCCCGTCCAGATGCATCACAACTTGGTACAGCAAATGCTCTGCTCAAGACCACGTTAAATTGCATACAGTTGTGGCCGCAACCCAGTTGGTCATGCAAACCAACAGCCCCACTCCCCATAAACTCCATTTATACTTCACAGTAAAGTAGGCAACATAATCGGGAAAGCAGCCAACATAATCAAGGATGTCACACACCTTGGTCAGTCCCTCTTTTTCCCTCTCCCATCGGACATAAGATACAAAAGCTTGAAAGTATGTACCCCTAGATTCTAGATAGCAGCACATTTGGAAAGTGGTGAAATCATTGGACAAAGTCAGCATGGATTACGAAAGGTAAATCATGTCTGACGAATCTCATAGAATTTTTCGAGGATGTAACTAGTAGAGTGGATAGGGGAGAACCAGTGGATGTGTTGTATCTGGACTTTCAGAAGGCTTTCGACAAGGTCCCACATAAGAGATTAGTATACAAACTTAAAGCACACGGTATTGGGGGTTCAGTATTGATGTGGATAGAGAACTGGCTGGCAAACAGGAAGCAAAGAGTAGGAGTAAACGGGACCTTTTCACAATGGCAGGCAGTGACTAGTGGGGTACCGCAAGGCTCAGTGCTGGGACCCCAGCTATTTACAATTTATATTAATGATCTGGATGAGGGAATTGAAGGCAACATCTCCAAGTTTGCGGATGACACTAAGCTGGGGGGCAGTGTTAGCTGTGAGGAGGATGCTAGGAGACTGCAAGGTGACTTGGATAGGCTGGGTGAGTGGGCAAATGTTTGGCAGATGCAGTATAATGTGGATAAATGTGAGGCTATCCACTTTGGTGGCAAAAACAGGAAAGCAGACTATTATTTAAATGGTGGCCGATTAGGAAAAGGGGAGATGCAGCGAGACCTGGGTGTCATTGTACACCAGTCATTGAAAGTAGGCATGCAGGTGCAGCAGGCAGTGAAGAAAGCGAATGGTATGTTAGCTTTCATAGCAAAAGGATTTGAGTATAGGAGCAGGGAGGTTCTACTGCAGTTGTACAGGGTCTTGGTGAGACCACACCTGGAGTATTGCATACAGTTTTGGTCTCCAAATCTGAGGAAGGACATTATAGCCATAGAGGGAGTGCAGAGAAGGTTCACCAGACTGATTCCTGGGATGTCAGGACTTTCATATGAAGAAAGACTGGATAGACTTGGCTTATACTCGCTAGAATTTAGGAGATTGAGAGGGGATCTTATAGAAACGTACAAAATTCTTATGGGGTTGGACAGGCTAGATGCAGGAAGATTGTTCCCGATGTTGGGGAAGTCCAGGACAAGGGGTCACAGCTTAAGGATAAGGGGGAAATCCTTTAGGACCGAGATGAGAAGAAACTTTTTCACACAGAGAGTGGTGAATCTCTGGAACTCTCTGCCACAGAGGGTAGTTGAGGCCAGTTCATTGGCTATATTTAAGAGGGAGTTAGATGTGGCCCTTGTGGCTAAAGGGATCAGGGGGTATGGAGAGAAGGCAGGTACGGGATACTGAGTTGGATGATCAGCCATGATCATATTGAATGGCGGTGCAGGCTCGAAGGGCCGAATGGCCTACTCCTGCACCTATTTTCTATGTATCTATGTATCTATGAAGACTGGAACAAACCTGAGACCATCAGTACCACCGCTCGGTCAAGACTGGGCTGCCAGGAAGCTCCACTACTGAGGCTAATGAGTGGCTGGGGTAAGCTGAGGTAAGCTGAATCATCAATGCCTCTTCCCACCCAAGGACAATGGGGGACTGCACCCACACGCACGCACGTTCACACGCACACATACATGCACAAACACACACACTCATGCATGCACGAATACACACACACGCACACATACACGCACGAACACGCACACATACGCACATGCGCATACACATGCACGCACGCACACATGCACGCACACACACATGCACACATACACGCACGAACACACACACATACACACACACGAGTATACATACACACACGCGCATACATACACGCACACACACACACACACGCACACACATACACACACACACGCATACACATACACATACACACACACATGCACATACACACACAAACACACAAACACTAGCATTTTTATGTGCCTTTTAACTGTGCCCTTTAACCGTGCCTTTTAACTGTGTGGCTAATTGAAAAGTGTGGCTATTGACTGTGTCTTTAAACTGCTTTATTTAAAAATGTGTTTTGCTTTTTAAATGTGATTTGCGTTTTAAATATGGCTTGCTGTGCAACAGTTTTTGGAAGGAAAAAAACGTGTATAAACGTTTTATTAGATCAGGACTGTGTTTAATGCAAAATTCCGTGACTTCCGCTTAGTGGTGGTGCTTATTGCGTCATTTCCGGTGAGTTCAGAGGTGGTGCCTAGTGCGGAAGGCCCAGAGTGGAGATGCCGCCCTGAACCGTTTGAGTAATTCAAGAGAGATTACTGCCATACATATGGTGAGTGTGTGTGTGTTTATTGAAAGTTATTTAAAGCATGTTTTTGCAGTAGCAGCAGCTCTAGAGGAGTGATTCATAATAAAAAAGACTTTAAACATATGAATCATTTGGTTTAGACACACCTGTGTTCTTATTTTCACACTACTTACATAGAGTATATGGTTAGTAACAGGATTCAGTATGCTTACCACGTTCTGAAGTTACTTGGCATTTTAGTATTGGTGCTGTGTCTGAGTGTGTGTCTGTGTATGTGCCTGTGTGTGTGTGTGTGTGTGTGTGTGTGTGTGTGTGTGTGTGTGTGTGTGTGTGTGTGTGTGTGTGTGTGTGTGTGTGTGTGTGTGTGTGTATGTGCCTGTGTGCGTGTGTGTGTGTGTGTGTGTGTGTGTGTGTGTGTGTGTGTGTGTGTCTGTGTGTCTTTGTTCGTGTGTCTTTGTTTGTGTGTGTGTGTGTGTGTGAGTTTGTCTATGTGTATGTGTGTATTTGTGTCTTTGTGTTTATGTGGTGTTTGTGTGTCATTGTGTTTGCGTGTTCGTTTTTGTGTGTGTATGCGTGTGAGTGTCTTTTTGTGCGTGTGTGTCTGAGTGTGTGTGTGTGTGTGTGTGTGTGTGTGTGTGTGTGTGTGTGTGTGTGCGTGTGTGTCTGAGTGTGTGTGTGATTGTGTATATAGGTGTGTGTGATTGCCTGTTTCTGTGTGTGTGTCCCTATGTGTCCCTGTGTGTCCCTGTGTGTGCGTCTCTGTAGGTGTGTCTCTGTGTGTGTGTGTGTGTCTGTTGGAGTGCTTGGAGTGCTGTGGGTTTGGACTTGCTGCCCGCACTCTGCTTGGAGTGCTGTGAGGTTGGACCTGCAATGTTTTAAGACTCATTCACATTTTAATTGCTGTGATCTGTAAAAAAAGATGAATATGTCTAAAATTGTTTGTCCACCCTCACCCCCTTCTCTCTCACAGAGTCTGTCACCTGTATTCAGCAGAATTTCTGTCATTTTCCAAGCTGCCAGACCTGAGTTACTCAGCTGCCAGCCCAATAATCCATTTGGCCCACAATTTCCATACTAGCCCTCAGGAAACCAGTCCCTTTGGCCCACAAAACCCATCCTAGCACTCCAGAACCCACCCCCAACTGGCCAGCAATATTGGAATTGGTGGAGAGGTGGAATATTGTGTTGGGGGGACCAGCCCTCCCGTGTGAAGTTGGGACCCAACAGGTCCCACTTAGTCTAGTATATTACTAAAACTCGCATCTTGTTTGTTTATGTGCATGCGTGTGAGTGTGTGAGTGATTCTGAAACTATGCCAATACGGTACATGATAGGGGTGGAATTTTTTGCGCACCTTACTCACCATTGTCCTGTGGTGTGCCGTGGCAGGTTTCATTCAGATTGATTTTATAAGTTAGTCACATTTTAAACTTCACAGAAACCACTTTTACAAAAATCACTTTTCCACTTGCACTGCCCGTTAGCAGCGTACAACGTCACAATGATGTCACAATGGGATCCCAAAACTCATTTAAATAAAAACCTGCTTTAAAAAAAATCAGTTTTATTTAAATTCTTCCGTTTGTATTCACAATGACGTCACAATGGGATCCTGATACTAATTTACATAAAAAATTGCGATTTTCAAAAAAACTCAGTTTTAATCAAATTCCTGCAGGGAGGTTTCATTTACAAAACACATTGCAATGCTCATTGTGGGTGGATGGGACAGGGGAGAGGTTTAATTTACAAATAAATCATTGTGTATTTCATTGTGGTGGGCTGGGATAGGGGGAGTTGAGGAGTGTGGGAGCTGGGGGATAGAGGGAAAGGAGGGGGGTAGGGAGGGGAGAAGGGAGGGAAGTGGGGGAGGTGAGGAGGGAGAGAGTATGGGAGGGGGATAGAGGGAGAGGAGGGGGAGATGAGCAGGGAGAGTGTGGGTGGGATAGCGGGGAGGTGAGGAGTGGGGGAGTTGTGGGATAAAGGGATAGGAGGGGATAGGGAGGGGAGAGGGGTTATGGAGGGGAGGAAGGGAATGGGGGAGGGAGGAGAGGGGAAAGAAGAGAGAGGGTGAAAGGGGGGGGGGAGTGCTGGGGGATGATTATGAATCGAGGAGGATAGGGGTAGGAAGAGCGATGGTGAGACACTGTGGGGGAGGGTTGCCGTGACTCACGTCACAACGGGGATCTCTGGTGTCACAACGGGAACCCCTCAGCCGCGCCTGCGCTGTTGGGGGCTATGGGTCAGTGGTGGAATACTGCCTTGGGAGACGGTGCCCAACGGGTCCCACTTGGTCTAGTATAACAATAAAATACTCTTGACTCTTGACGGATAATTACAGGTAACGTAAATTTGGATAAATTTACCTTAGATTCAAATAATGATTCGAAGTAAGTTTTGTTCAGGCCTTCATGGTCCATGATCGCAACTCCTTGACTGAATGTTCTGATCTAGATGCTTAACATTAAGGTTTCTATATTTTTCTGTGAACAAATTGTCTGAAACCTGCCACTAAGTTACAGAATTCAAATCACAGCACCTGTGCATCCATTATTCTCCACAGAAATTATCCTCGCTGCTCAAAGAATAATTCAGTTTGTGATTAACTACAGGATGTCTGTCACTGTGTATTTAAACTACGAGCTCTCTGCATCTATCTCACTCCCAGATATTCATCATTGCACATAATCTGTTCTCTTTGGATAACATTGATGTCACCCCACAGATACCCAGAAAAGGAAATTACATTTGATAGTTAATGGAACAGTTCAAAATCTTGAGACATTTACTTATTGAGAAGTGGATTGATTCTCAACAAGTAATGAGGTTTTCAAGTGATCATTTTAGGCACACAGTGAATAGATTAACATTTGCAAAATATGGAGCTACTGTAATTAACTTGATATTTAAGAATGCGCTATTATGGAAATGGTTGGTGAGACTTACTCATCAATTCCTCCATGGAAATTAATGGGAGATGTATTCATCCCCAAGGTAAACCTACACGGAAAGAAATATAAGGTCATCAGATTCTAAGATCTATTCTACCTGCATCTGTGCTAATCTATCGTCTATCAGTGCCAGATGGAGGCCGCACACAAACTGAAGGAACAGCACCCCATTCTCTACTTGGGGAGCTTACAACCCAATGGTATGAACATTGAATATTCTGACTTTAGATAAAATACTCTCCTTTTTACCTCCCTTTCTTTCCTGTGCTACCCTCCCCCCCCCCCCACCCTGTCCCAATGCACACTCATTTCACCCCCATCCCTCCCTCCGTGTTCACACTTCACTCCTCTTCACTCCTTATCTGAAACCTTTTTGTCTCCTATCCATCTGTCGGCTTTGTCTACCCATCTGCCAACCAAACCCCCATCGTCTGAATCCACCTATCACTCACCATGTTCTGCCCTCCCTCTTTTCCAGCTTTCCAGCTTTCCCTCCCCTAATACAATCAACCTGAAGAAGGATCCCAACCCGATACATCGCCTATCCATGTCCTCCAGAGTTGCTACCTGACCTTCTGAGTTACTCCTGCACTTTGTGTTTTACTTAAGATTACAGAATCAGCAGTCCCTTGTGCCTCCTGCTTTTCTGATCAGTTGTGCACTTGAATATTGCAAAGCCCTTACTAAATACGAAATTATACAATACGACTGAACTTTATTTATCCCGGGAGGACTGCCAACAATCACAAAAACACAAAATACATGAAACATGAAATTAAAGTGACGAGTGGGAAGGATTGAGGATGTGCAAAGATTGGGGAGGGGGATGAGGGGTCAGTCCACCCCATGACAGAAGGGGGAGGAGTTGTACAGTTTGACAGCCACAGGGAAGAAGGATCTCCTGTGGCGTTCTGTCCTGCATCTTGGTGGAACCAGTCTGATGCTGACGGTACTCCTCAGGTTCTCTTCATGAATATAACCTCAAATGCTTTTCCCTTGCGCAACTTAGTTCAAAGTATCTTCTTCTGAATCTAAGCATATTCAGAAATCAATGAGGCATTTTTTTGCCACCAGCCCCAAGTAAACTCATATTTGCTAATTAATTGAAATGTGAGTGTTTGTTTATAAAACATTCTTTCTTTTTTTGTCGCAGAGAGAGTATTTGTTTCAGCTAATGCAATTTAAAAAAAATCATCCAGTAGATTACAAACAGAAATGAATAATAAAACTTAATGAATAACATTAAAGTGAAATGAAACCCTCGGAGAGAGATGCAAATTTGTATTCTTCTGAAAGAGGCTCTGATTAATGAGGTGTTGTACTCTTCATTGTTCATTCCAGTACCACTTCTGCGAAGCTTTGATTGACAAATGTTGTAATTAGAACATTTAAACAACAAAAGCAAGCTTGGACTTTGATTATTCTCTGCTGAATCAATGCGTGATGAGTGGAGACATTGTGGATCATTTTACTTTTCTCAGAGCGCCAGGTATTGCCAACACTGTTTGGTCGTGTCCCAGTTGTCCTGCTTTAGATCTTAGCCAGGTACTTTCTAAGGTTTCTGGATAGAGGAATGGGTGACGTTTCAGGTTCAAGTTCAAGTTCAAGTTCAAGTTCAAGTGAGTTTATTGTCATGTGTCCCTGTATAGGACAATGAAATTCTTGCTTTGCTTAAGCACACAGAAAATAGTAGGCATTTACTACAAAACAGATAAATGTGTCCATATACCATGATATAAATATATACACACATGAATAAATAAACTGATAAAGTGCAAATAGCAGAAAGTGGTTATTAATAATCAGAGTTTTGTCCGAGCCAGGTTTAATAGCCTGATGGCTGTGGGGAAGTAGCTATTCCTGAACCTGGTTGTTGCAGTCTTCAGGCTCCTGTACCTTCTACCTGAAGGTAGCAGGGAGATGAGTGTGTGGCCAGGATGGTGTGGGTCTTTGATGATACTGCCAGCCTTTTTGAGGCAGCGACTGTGATAAATCCCCTCGATGGAAGGAAGGTCAGAGCCGATGATTGACTGGGCAGTGTTTACTACTTTTTGTAGTCTCTTCCTCTCCAGGGCGCTCAAATTGCCGAACCAAGCCACGATGCAACCGGTCAGCATGCTCTATACTGTGCACCTGTAGAAGTTAGAGAGAGTCTTCCTTGACAAACCGACTCTCCGTAATCTTCTCAGGAAGTAGAGGCGCTGATGAGCTTTTTTGATAATTGCGTTAGTGTTCTCGGACCAGGAAAGATCTTCAGAGATGTGCACGCCCAGGAATTTGAAGTTCTTGACCCTTTCAACCATCGACCCATTGATATAAATGGGGCTGTGGGTCCCCTTCCTACTCCTTCCAAAGTCCACAATCAGTTCCTTGGTTTTGCTGGTGTTGAGGGCCAGGTCATTGCGCTGGCACCATATGGACAGTTGCTCGATCTCCCTTCTATATTCTGACTCATCCCCATCAGTGATACGCCCCACAATAGTGGTGTCGTCAGCGAACTTGATGATGGAGTTCACACTGTGGTTGGCTATGCAGTCATGGGTATAGAGTGAGTACAGCAGGGGGCTGAGGCCCTTCTTCAGATGTTCAGATGTCTGATGAAGGGCCTTGACCTGAAATATCGCCTATTGCTTCTATCCAGAGATGCTGCTTGTCCCGCTGAGTTATTACAGCAATTTGTGTCTATCTTCAGTTTAAATCAGCATCTGCAGTTCCTTCCTACACATTCTAAGGTTTATTCTGTGGTCCAGTGAAGGAATGGCACATGGTATTTGAAGCGTTTTGTTTTAGCTATTGAGGAATGTTTGAGTAGAATAACTAATTGTTCAAGGTTGACATAAAGTGGTTAGTTTACTTTAGCTTAGTTTAGCTTAGTTTAGTTCTGCTTAGATTAGTTTGGTTTAGTTTAATTTAGTTTAGTTTAGTTTAATTTATAGACACAGCATGGAAGCAGGCCCTTCGGTCCAATTTCACACTGAGCACAATCACTTGTGCATTAGTTCTCTTACGCACTAGGGAAAATTTAAAAAATCCAATTAACCTACAAACCTGCACATCTTTGGGATCCCAAAGTATAGCAGCACTCTCCCAAGATAAAGGGTAATAGTGAGGCCCTGGGTAAAGTGAACTACTTCCAGTACCCTGGTTAGTTGACTTGTTTGGTAAACAGGAAACATAAATGTGTGTTTAGGCGAGCTATAACTAGTGAAGTAGCATGGAGCTCAGTGCTTGGGCCCCAACTATTCATAAATTCATCTGATTTGGACAAGGGAGCCATAATGTTACATTCTAAATCTGACCCTAACAGGAAGCGGGGGGGATTGTGAATTGTGAACAGCATGTGAGGCGTCTGCAAGACAATTAAGTGAATGTGCCATCATGAGGCAGATTGAGTTATAGTCAAAGAGATAGAACCATATAGCTAGAATCCTTGCTTCAGAGTTCCAGAGATAAAGTCCAGTTAATTACAACCAAAATACAAAACATTCAGAGCGGGGTGACAAAGTGAGTCGGTGTGAAGGAGAAGCAACCCCAACAGCTATGATTCTGCTGGTTGTGAGCCAAGGAGAAAGTGCTAAGTGATAAATTATTGATTCTTTTTCTGTTTCAACTGAACCTGAAGCAAAAAAAAAAAATAATGATAATAATTAGATGATTTTTCAGTTCCACAAAGAAATGTCTCACACATCCCTGCAGCAGTGAAGAGACGTGACAAATTTCAGTTGGAAATTTATATTTTCCATTTAATTTCTCTTCCAGGGTGCATTACATTCTGATGTTTCACTTGGTGAACCGATGAGTTAAGGTGCATTGCAGGATCAATTTGGATTCAGTTCTCAAACATGTAATTCACAAATGATACGTATGTTCCTCCAAATAATGAGGTCATTCCATTAATCTCCCAAGTATGCTTAGCAATGAAATACATTATGGTAATACATTTCTATTGCCAACTATCATATCTAGGGGTAGAAACACATCGTACAGAATCAAAAGACTTCAAATATATTTGTTAGCAATAAAATGATGTTTGGCTCCACGTCAGATATGGATTTGAATGCTGTGCCATGATTATTCTTGTCATGTTTTAGATGAGTATTCAATATTTGTCTAGATAGTACTGATAAAACATTTGGTGAGTCAATGTCACTTTCACCAGCTCACCTACCCAACCAAGACTTTATATAGACTCGGGTTGGATCCTGACCTTAGATGTCAGAGTGGAATTTGCACCTTCTCCCAGTGACCATGTGGGTTTCTCCAAGGTGTTCGTCCCACATCCCAAAGACGTGTTAATTGACCTGTGTAAATTTCCCCTCATGTGCAGGGAATGGATGTGAAAATATGATAACAAATTCAGTGTAAATGGATGATTGATGGTTGGTGTGGCCGAAAGACTAACTCCAGTATAAAAATACACAGTGACATCCTCCACAGCCATCCGTCGTAACAAATTCTATAGATTCTCCAGTCTCTGGCTCAAGAAATTCATCCTCATTTCCATTCTGTTTCTTTCTCCTTGGATGCTACCTGATCTGTTTAGTATCCCCAATGTTTTATCACCAATGGAGACAATTTGCCCAAATAAGTGGACTTCTACGTTCATGGAACAGCAGAGGCTGTGCTCCAGAGCCACATCAAGGAAACCATTTACCTTCTTCGCCAAGTTCAACACGCACGTGTATAGAAGTCAGTCGGGATTTAAATGAGTCATACTTAGATCAGCTCAATTCCACAAATTTCAGAGATAGACATGATATCATTGAGGCAACTGTTTAAAAAGATCTTGCAACACTGAACAGAAATTCTAAACACGGGTCGCTTTAGCTTTCCTCAGTGTACAAACATTCCATCCTTCAGGAATCGATCTCGTGGACCTTTCCTGCACTCACTTCTCTATGTGGGAAGAGCAGATTTGAAGATGATATTCCCCAGGTGCAGTCTGGCCTAGTAAGATGTAATTTCAGAAAAAAAATGTATCTATTCTCTCCCTTGCCATTACATAGGGTTTCTGCTCCAGAAGAAGATCTTTAAACCATTTCCTTTATCCATTCTGACCTCCTGGCCTTATTCAAAACAGAAAAGCTCCACAAAGCTTCCTCTCCAACTGCCTGTCAGACTCAACACTTTCTCCTTTGACCTTCCAATGATTGTACTTTGTCTGCCTGTCATTTGTTCAATAGCTGGCTGACCTCAGATCTGATATCGCAGAGAGTGCAGTTTGCCTGAGTGGGTATCATTGTTATCTTTCAACAGGAAAAGTCTCTAAATTCAAACCATTTATTAGTCTTGGGTCAGCCCAGCAAGCTGGGAGTTCCATTAATGTGTTTGAATCTTCACTCCCCTCATGTATAAAACCCGCACTGATCAGTGTTCACTTGGGCCTTATTTTCCCATTGATTGCGCCCAACCAGCCATTCCTCATTCATTCTTCACAGAATCAGCTGCCTTGCTGTTCTCACCAACTAACTGCTGATCCTTCCCCATACATCTGCAGATCCCAGAGCTCTCCTCGTGTAGATCACCCCCTTCACTGATGCACCCCACAACTTCTGCCCTGTCTAAGCTTTGGGCACTGAGCAAGTCCCAGTCAATATTTTGCATGTTAAAGTCACCCTGTAAGACAACCCCACTGCTTTGTGTAGGAAGGAGCTGCAGATGCCGGTTTACACTGTAGACACAAAATGTTGGAGTAACTCAATGTGACAGGAAGTTTTTCTGGATAGAAGGAATAGGTGACATTTCGGGTCGAAACCCTTCTTTGCCCATTTGGAGTATTGTCTGCAATTCTGGTTATCCCATTGCAGGATGTATGTGGAGACTTTGGAGAGGGTGCAGAGGAGGTTTCCAATGATGTTGTTTGTATTGGAGGGTACTAGTTATTAGAAGAAGTTGGACACACTTGTAGTGTTTTCTCCTGATTGTCGGAGGTTGAAGAGAGACCTGATAGAAATGTATAATATTATGAGAGGCACAGATAAGGTATTCCCACAATGGAAATTCAGAATACTGGATAAATATGGATTAAATACTGGAGGACATAGTTGTAAGGTGAGAGCGGGAAAGTTGAAGATACAGTACACAGGGCAATTTTTTAATATAAGGGTGGTTGGTTCCAGGAAGACGTTGCCAGGTGTGATGGTGGAAGCAGATATGATGGTGATGTTTAAATGGCTATTAGAATGGCACATGAGCATGCAGGCAATGTGAGGAATATGGAACCAGGTGCGATTAGTCTAGGTCAGGCAGCATCTCAGGAGAATATTTCTGAGTGATGTTTTGGTTTAGAATCCTTCTTCAGACCTGAAATGTCACCCATCCTTTTTCTCCAGAGATGCTGCCTGACTTGCTGAGTTACTCCAGCATTTTGTGTCTATCTTTGGTATGGACCGGCACCTGCAGCTCCTTCCTACACGCTATGCACGCCTTTGATAAGAGGGGCAAATCGTACAGTCGCAGGGAGAACAGGCAAACTCCACATGGATAACACCTGAGATCAGGATGAAACCCAGGTCACTGGAGCTGTGAGGCAGGGACCCTAATAGTTGTGTTCCATTACCGTATACCTGCAGCAGAGATAGGTTTAAGAGAAGCTGAATAAATGCATGAGGAGGAAAGAAATAGAAGGGCCTTGCAACAGCTTAAGGAGGGAACTCATGTGAGGCCACTCTGGCCCAGTGGGCTGTAAGCTCTATTACTTAAATCAGTTGATGTCCACAACTGTCCCCCCACCCTCTTCTCCAATATTTGGCGAATCTTTCTCATGCACATGCTTCTCCATATATTCACAAAGTGAATTCACACAAATTCACGTTCACTCGTCCCAAGTGTAGCTGGAACATGTTGGCCAGTGTGGGCAAGTTGGGCCGAAGGGCCTGTTTCCACACTGTATCACTCTATGACTATGACTCAATGATGTGGAGAGGGTAGACACCAGTGATACACCTACATTTTACTTCGGAGTCACGTGAGTACGTGAAGAACTTCGCCAGGACGTATGCGTGCCATATCGCTACACGCATTGCAATGAGTCACTGCAGGGGGAACGACGTTCTCCTTAGCTGCAGAATTTGAAAGCCGGGAACAGCAGGTAAGGAGACTCTGCGTTCCTTCCACTTACCTTACAGGTGGAGACATGGACCAGATCCACGAAGGCTGCGAAAAAGCTGGCGGGGGAGAACCGCGGAGTTGCGGGCAGCCGGCAGCAGCAGCCAACGGCACGCCAATCTCCCAAAATGGGAACAGCTGTGCCCGACTTCGCTCCCGCACCGGCCACAGCCGGGTGGTAGAGCGAAGCAAAAAACTAACAGAGTCGTTGACTCCGATGAGTCCGACTCTGAATAGCCGCGAGCGGCCAGTGCCCGTGAGCATTGGGGCCGGTTGGAGCGGCTTCAGGAGCAGCCGCGAGCAGCCAGTGCCCATGCGCATTGGAGCCGGTTGGAGCGGCTGCAGGAACTGGAGCAGGAGCGGCTTCAGGAGCAGCCGCGACGGCCAGTGCCCGTGAGCATTGGAGCCGGTTGGAGCGGCTGCAGGATCAAGAGCAGCCGCGAGTGGCCTGTGCCCGAGAGCATAAGAGCCAGTTGGAGCGGCTGCTGGAGGAAATACTCCAAAGTGGCAGGCTCCGGTAGATGGAGGCTAGCCACAGTGGGCAGTTAGTAAGTCCCACAGCAGTACCTCTTGTGGGGCTGCACAGTGTTTCTCCCTCATCAGAGGGGAGCACGGAGGGTCAATTCTGGGCTGACCCTGAAGAGGGGAGTGAACAACATACCCCTAGTATGCATGGGGTGAAATAAAACCTGTTGGATATGGTGTCCCAGTTTATCCAACCCGACCAAACTGGCCAAAACCTGGAGCCGAAAATAGCGGCAAGTATTGACTACATGTCTTTTAACCAACTACAGGGACAGGCATTACTGGACACCACGGCAAGACACTTACTACCAGGGAACTGCAAGTCGCTAAATGTTCCCAGTGTCAACCAGTGCATCTGGAAACATGTCGGGGCATCAATTAGAGCCAGGGACTTAAAAATACAGAAAGTCCTAAAAATCCTAACAGCAGGAATTACGGCTTTTGCCCGCAGATTGAATGAACAAAACATGACCCAAGACCACCAAGATGCACTGGCTTTACTCTGCAACTCACAATACGAGTTAAACAATATTAGGAAGAGTGCTATCCAACCGGCTTTAGACCCCAAATTTGCAGGCCTCTGCAAACCTGGAACCTCCAAACCACCAATACTACTATTTGGAGGGGACTTATCGAAACTGGTCAAAGAACTTGACGAAGAGGCTAAAACCCTGGGGCTCATAAAAGCAGCATCCAAAAGATACTACGGCCAGAAACATCACCCCTACGCACCCACCAGTCGGCCAAGACAAACTGGAAAAGCGCAAAAACCAGGAACACCCAACATCGGTCTATTTTAGGCCATGGCCCAGACCGGCCTTCCTGGAAAATGCGCAAACCCTCAACACCAACCCAACTACAGACCCAGACAACGGCGCCTCAACGTCCACGGAGGATGCCGAAAAAGTAACACACCTACCACTGGTAACCATGGAGGTAGGTGGGTCTGGTTCCTTAAAAATTAAAGGGAGCATGGAAGTTGGTGGGAGATTACGATACTATTTGGATGCATGGAATAAGTTAACTACCGACACTTATATTCTAAGCAGTATCCAGGGTTATACCATAGAATTTCTACAAAAACATAACCCTCCAGTTCAGCATGTACCGAACCGAATGTTCGTGCTTACAGGCATTGAAAAATCAAAAGCACATGCTGAACTACAGCGGCTTTATAAAAAAGGAGTAATTGAGAAAACCCAACACGAATCACAGGAATTCGTGTCCAACATCTTTATAAAAAACAAGAAAGATGGTGGTTGCCGCATCATCATCGATTTGACTACTTTAAATACCTTCGTACAATATATTCATTTCAAGATGGAAACTTTTGTTACGGCTAAGCAATTGATTTCCAAAGGTTACTACATGGCAAGCATCGATTTAAAAGATGCTTACTATACAGTACCCATAAGAGGTGACCACAGATGTTATTTAAAATTCAACTGGATGGGTCAGCGCTGGAAATACAGGGCACTACCTAATGGCCTAACATCAGCCCCCAGGCTGTTCACAAAAATTTTGAAACCAGCCCTAGCGTTACTGCGGAAACAAAAACACATGGTAATGGCATATCTAGATGACATACTTATTGTTAGCAAAACTTTGGAATTGGCTAAACAAGCGGTAACAGCCACAAAACAATTGTTTGAAAAACTGGGGTTTATCATCCATCCAGTTAAGTCTAAATTAACGCCTTCAACAAAAATGGATTATCTGGGGTTCACCATTAACTCGGTTCTCATGTCAGTGACTTTGCCGAAAGAAAAGGTTACAGCCTTAATAGAGGCTTGTAGCGAAATCATTGACATCATCAAACCATCCATTAGACTGGTAGCCAGAATAATTGGGAAGATAGTGGCTGCGTTTCCAGCCACACAATTCGGACCTTTACACTATCGAAATTTACAGAGAGCAAAAATAAGAGCACTCAAAATTAATGGTGGCCATTTTGACAGACCAATGAAGCTACCAACAGAGGCCATAATGGAACTAAAATGGTGGGAACATAACATTAGGTATTGTTCCAATCCAATAATTATCAGCAACCCGTCTATGGTATTACAAACTGATGCCAGTGCACTTGGTTGGGTTGCTACCAATTCCATCTCCAGCTGTGGAGGGAGATGGAATGCACAGGAGGCATCATTATTACAAACACTGGGCATAAACTACCTGGAAATGTTAAGTGCATTCCATGGCCTTAAGTCATATTGTTCTGGGTTAAATCACCAGCATATTAGACTACAAATTGACAACACCACCGTGGTAGCATATATCAACCATATGGGTGGAAACAAATCGACATCATGTGACAATCTGGCCAACACAATTTGGAAATGGTGTATCCAGAGAGATATTTGGATATCAGCTACCTACTTACCAGGTAAACTAAATTTAGTGGCAGACACCAGGTCACGCAAATTTAATGTAAACACTGAATGGATGTTGGATAAAAATGTATTTGCTGAAATTACAGCACAGTATGGAACACCAGATATCGATCTTTTCGCATCCAGGCTCAATCACCAGTTATCAAATTATGTTTCATGGGAACCAGACCCTTTCGACCAGCATTTTCGCTGCATTGGGGGAAATTGTTTATTTATGCATTCCCTCCTTTCTGCCTCATCAGTCGGGTATTAAGGAAAATACAGCAAGACTCTGCGTCTGGTATTTTGATAGTACCCGATTGGCCTACTCAACCATGGTTCCCGGTGATACTCGACATGGTATTAGAACCATGCATCGCCATCCATCATAGACCTAATTTACTGGTCCATCCAGTAACAAAGGAAAGTCACCCATGTCATAATTATACAAACCTATTAATTTGTAGAGTTTGAAAGCACAGTGGATATTATTTCAGCGGCCCACAGACAGTCCACCAAAAAGCAGTACTTGGTGTCATCAAGAAATGGGAAGTACTGTCACAACAATAAACATCACCCACAGATCTATGAACATCCCGTCTGTTCTGCAATTCCTGGCAAGCCTCCATTACGATGAGAGGCTCAGTCATAGTGCCATCAACTGCGCCAGAAGTGCTCTGTCAACATACCTGTGGCAAGGAACAGAGCGGCATTCTGTTGGGACACACCCTGGTAACTAAACTCATGAGGGGCATTTTTAATGTTAATCCCCCAAGAACCAGGTACTCCCAAATATGGGATGTGAGCATTGTACTGACCATGTTAAGAAACTGGTCTCCAGCTACAGCTCTGTCCCTACAGAAACTGACTATGAAAACAGTCATGCTGATGGCCTTGGTCACGGCACATAGGGTCCAGTCACTACAGAAACTAAGGCTGGACAACATGACTATTTCATCTGGAAATTTAACTTTTCACATCAATGAATTAGTCAAACAAAACAGACAGGGGTCAGCAGGCCTAAAAACAGAATTCAGGGCCTACCCGACTGATGATCGTCTCTGTATTATAACACACTTACTATTATATATGGAGTATACTAAGATCATCAGAGGGAAAGAATTGTCACTTTTAATCAGCTACAAACAGCCACTCAAAAAAGTGACAGTCCAGACCATCTCTAGATGGCTAAAACAGGTCCTAATAAAGGCTGGAGTAGACACTAACATTTTTAAATCTCACTCCACCAGGGCTGCAGCTACATCGGCAGCTATGAAGTTGGATGTTCCTATGGACCAAATCCTCAAGACAGCAGGATGGTCAACGGAGAAAACTTTCCAACGATTTTATAACAAACCAGTCATTGAACCTGGAACATTTGCAGAAACAATTTTAAGTTCTGTAATATAATTTACCCCATAAATAGGGGTTATAATTTGGTGTTAATATATTTATCGTTGGGTTTTCAATATCGTATTGATGTCTAATGATGTTAACACTATTCTCCCCATAATTAAGGCAGATGTGATGCATGGACTCGTTTCCACAGCATGAAATCACAGAGCTTTAAAATCTTCACGTAGTCACTCATGTGACTCCGAAGTAAAATAGTAAGATTAAACGAGAACTTACCAGTTTGAAGTTTGATCGTTATTTTATGAAGAGTAACGTTGAGGGATTACGTGCCCTCCGCTCCCACCCTTGAACATATACTCAACTGATACACTTCTCTAATCTTACTATGTTTAGTCATTACAGTTATCTGTGATTTCACACCGCTGCTTTGAAGAATGACATGCATGCGTCCTGGCGGGGTTCTTCACGTAATCCCTCAACGTTACTCATAAAATAACGATCAAACTTCAAACTGGTAAGTTCTCGTTTAATCTTACTATTATTTCACAGGCAGGAAAACAACAGGGCAGGAGTTACAACCCAGTTAACTTAATTTAACTGCTCAAACATAAAAATTCCTCTCATTGGACATCAGACCATAAGACATAAGAGCTGAATTATGTCATTCGGCCCATTGAATCTGCTGTGCCATTTGATCATGGCTGATCTATTTTTCCCTCTCCACCACATTCTCCTGCCTTTGACACCCCAACTAATCAAGAAGCAATCAATCTCCACTTTAAAAGTATCAGCAAGTTAACTTGTCTGACTTAAAAGAAAATATTCTTTTCATATTCTGATCATTCAACAATTCATATTCATATTCTGATCATATTTGTTGCCTGTTCACCTGACAGTGTTCATGTTTCTGAAGAAAATGTATATAGGATAACTGAATATCTCTGCTTTATCCAATCTTCCCCTGAAATGCAGGGGAAAGTGTTTGCAGGAATATCCCTGCTGAGTGTACCACAGCAGGGCATCACTCCAGAATGGGTGTGGGATCATCAAATGCACTCACAAGCTAACAATTTTTTTAATAAGCCTCCATTCATCGGGGGAAACAACTTCAAAACCTTGCTCATTAGCACTTCAGTATTTCATCAACGGGGTTTTAAAAAGTATAATTCTGCGAATTGGCTACATACAACCATTAAGCAGAAGCTCACTTCTTCCAATCCCTGCTGCGAGGGGAAATATAGTCAAATGGTTTTGAAACGGTAGAGCATTTCATGTTGTCTGCAAATGGAGGTGAACGAGGTTACAATAGCTGATGAGAGGGAATAGCTGATGGCATTAGCCGGCATTATTGTGAGCAGAAGTTGAAAGGGCTGCGATGGAAGTATTTATGCTATTTATCCTGTTTCACTACCTTTGCTTTTCCAACTCAATGATCTGGATTGAATTTACCTTAAGCCAATGCTCCATTAAAAACATGGTTATCTGCATTGTTGTTCAGCATATTTCCTGAAAGAGTTGGTCAGATCATCACCTGATCCAAAATGGTGGCCATGCACCCCCTTGAGCTCAGTGGCAGGACACCAGCAAAGGGAAAAAGAGGAGCTGGATGCGAAGTGCATCACCTTTACATCAAAACAGGCAGATGTTAGACTCTAAACCCTGTCCATTGGCAGAGTTGGCTCAATTTAAGCTGCATATGATCTGTATCTCTCAATTCCCTTTCTGTACACGTGAATGCCAAAATGCTTCTGAAACATTGCTGTTGTGTCTGCTTCCACCGTTTCCATTGGTAGTGTGTTTCCAGGCACCTTCTGCTGTCTGTGGGAAAATATCTGGCTTGCAAATCTCCTTTAAGCTTTACTTCTTTCACCTTAAAGCTATGGCATCTAGTATTTCACGCCTGTGACTCCCCAGGATATTGAAGTTTAGTGAATCATTAATGGTAATGTAATTGAATAGCAAGTGTAGGCAATTGGACTCACTCTTGATGGAGAAGGTTTTTGCACGCCACTTCTGTTGTTAATAGCCACATGGACTGTTTCATCTGTTGAGGAGTTGCAAATGGAATTGAAAATGGTGCAATCATTTCTGATCTTATGATGAAATGGGTAGCCATTAATGAAACAACTAAAGATAGTTGCACTTAAGATTTTGCTTTTGGGAAATCATTGCAAACATTCTGTTTTTAAATGTCAGCGGTAATATTCATATCTCTTGGTCAGAAGACTGTGTATTTGAAGACTTTATTTCACATTGCTCCCACTTTCCTGCACAATTCAGCCAAAATCGAGCACAATTAAACTCTCTGTGCTTTAATTCATGATTTGCTATCTGCTCATTACTGTAGCTCCGACATTTGGCTGCACAACAGTCGAACTTCAGAAATAATTCACTGATTGTGAAATGCTTTGCGATGCCCTGAGATTGTGTTAAGATGCTAAAGAACACCGCACATTTTCTCTTTTCTATACACATAATAATAATCTTGATCACAAATTTAATGAACAGATGTAGAAAGTAATATGGCTCTCATTGCCATAGCAACACTCCATCTCCCTTCATGACAAATCAATACATTGATTATTTTAATGATACTTTTGTATGCTCTCTGTGCCATAAAATATTGGCTTAGCTCAGGCAGATCATAGCAATTGCAGATCCAGTCTCCAGTACTGGTAGTTTGATGGCTTTGAAGAGACCATTGCTATTTGTTTCATCACTCCACAGGGTACAGTTCCTGATCTATAAAACCCAGGTGTGACTGCTTAATATGCACATACTGCCTTTCATTATGCATTATATATAGACAGGATAAATATGAATGGTTTACAGCCTGTCTAAAAATAACGTACAACGGAATGCATGAATACTGTAGATCGAGCAACCATTTGGAAAGTTTCCCAATTAAAAACTGCAGTCCATTAATTTTTAATAGGGAGGTTTCTGCTTTAATAATTAGACAGTTGGTTATGTGCAATATAATTACAGAAATGCAATGGAATTCCCCAATTGGGCATAATGCAAGGGTCTTAACTTGTTAGTTAATGCAACTTGAAAAAATGATTGCCAAATTCTGAGCTGGAAACAGTGGAGTGGGAGCAGCACAAATCACATAAACTCTTCCCAGCGTTTCTTGGATTACAAGACTCAGTTGTCACGTTGGATGGGGTTGCTTTGGCACGGCAATACAGTGAAAGCAATACCATCCAATATTCTTCAACTTCTGAATATTCTAGTGGAGAAATTATCTGCAGGACAGCAGCAGTGACTTCATTGGCTGCCAATATAGAAATGGAAATTGCAGATTGATTTTAAAAATGTGCTAATGAGAATAATACAAAAAGGGACCAAATGAATTGGACTCATTTGTGATCTCTGGATAGAAGGAATGGATGGCGTTTCAGGTTGAGACCCAGAAAGGTCTGCCTGTCCTGCTGAGTTACTCCACCATTTTGGGTCTAACTTCAATGTAAACCAGCATCTGTTGTTCCTTCCTACGCATTGGAAGTTAGGATTGAGCTTGGGTCAGAGACTGTAACGCAGCAGCTCCACTGGCTGTGACACTGTAGCTGGCACTCAGTATCCGAAAGGATAGATTGTGGTATAGACTACAACGTCCAGGGTCAGGAATAACTACTTCCCCACAGCCATCAGGCTATTAAACTCCTCAAACAAAACTCTGAACATTAATAGCCCATTATTTGTTTATTTGCACTTTATCTGTTTTATTTATTCATGTGTGTATATATTTATATAATGGTATATGGACACACTGATCTGTTCTGTATTCATGCCTACTATATTCTGTTGTGCTGAAGCAAAGCAAGAATTTAATTGTCCTACCTGGGACACATGACAATAAACTCTCTTGAAACTTGAATCTTGAACATCCCTGTTGCATTCATTATCCTGCTTCGTCTAGGCTACGCTGAATCACATTGTCAATGGGACATGTTTTCTCCGCACTCTTCAGAATCGTGCAACAATATTCTTTCAGTGGGTGGTATTTGCCTATAATACTTCAGTGATAAGGTATTTGCCTATAATACTGATGAGTCAGGCAGAGTTTTTACGAGGATCCCTGCTCTTTCACTAGGCTTTCAAACTGCTCCTGCCACAGCGTAGAATCAAATTTAATGACAAAGCGTGGAGCCTGTAACTAATGAGAATTTGCAAACTTAGGGGGGCAGGTGGGTGGAGAAAATCGTGTGCAATCTTCCTCCACGATGATTTGGTCTCTTCACTGCTCAGCATGACAGACTGCCGCCCACTGGAGAGACAGCTTTGTTGAAATCTGAGGAGCTTTAATAAATTCAATTTTCTTCCCAACATCAAACAGCCCATTAAAATGTAACTGTGACAGAATAGTTTTAAACATTGTAACTTACTGAGTCGGTAATAGTTGTCCTCATGAAAAGATGACGTGATCTAGATTGGAGAAGGTCCTTGAGGCAGTGAAAGGAGGTTGCAGTAGGCAGGAAGGGTAGTTTCACGATAAACTATAGCTTTTAGCCACCTGCAGGATATAGTACGGAGGTGGAAATCAAGTAAATCACCCTGACTTATTAATGAGCGGTTCATTTTCAAAATCACATGCAAGTTCATTGTCAATTTAACGAGCCAAAAACTCACTGCAGTCATAAACATGTTTGTAAATAACAAAATAAAATTAGCTCCAAACTGAAATGATTGGCATCGTATTTTTGATGCTTTACTACAACGATAAATCTAAAAGTGGTTAAGGTTCATTTTATTTAATACACCCAGATGCAACAATTTGCATTTACTGTATGTTGCATTTTTCATAGATAAATATCCCAGGGTGCTTTACAGAGACCAGAAATTAAAAGTACAACAAGGATGTTAAATTAATTGTGTAGGAAGAAATTGCGGATGCTGGTTTACACCGAAGAAAGACATAAAATGCTGAAGTAAAGGGCCTGTCCCACTTGGGCGATATATCAGAGGACTGCCGGCGACTGTCAAGTTTGCGGCACTCGCTGAAAAACCGGGAACTGGAATGGCGAGTGTCAGAGTGGGACACACACACAAACACATCGCAAAGGCGGGGGCCAGGGAAAGCGGGGGAGAGCTGTCTGAAATTCACACGGTGCAAAGCCAAGATGATACAAACACACACCGCGATGAACAGGAAAATTAAGACGGCTAGCACAGTGTACGGTAAGTCCTTTAAAAGAGGAGGAGGGGGAGAGGGGAGAAGGGGGGAAAAGGGGGCAGAAGGAGCAGAAAGGGTCAGAAGGGGGGAGAAGGGGGGAGAAGGGGGGGGGGAGAAGGAGTGGAGACACTTTTAAGAAACCAGACAACTTTTAATAAGCCAGAGATACGCAGCTGTGAAGTTCGGCGAGCATTTAACATTACCGGTCGGTTCTCCTTGGTTCTGAAAACTCGTGCTTATGTTTTTTTCGCCCCAATGAGCCAATGAAAATGCCCGGTCAGCAATGGTGATTAATTAAAACTACCAACGGCTACCTCAACTACCCATAACTACATGGCGACCCCACTACACCTGCACCTACGACTACAAAAGTATCGATTTTCTCCATGGCGACCAATCTTTGGTCGTAGAAAAATTTTCAAGACGTTGAAAAATTTGTGGCGACCATACTGAGGCCGCGATGAGTTCCCAAAATACGGGAACTCCTCGCGACCATGAAGGAGACTCACCAGAGACCACCAGCGAACATGTGGCGACCATGTGGCGATCATGTAGCGAGTGCAGAGTCTCCTGCACTCGCCTAAAAAGTCGCCTAAGTGGGACAGGCACTTAGCTCAGCGGGTCAGGCAGCATCTCTGGAGAAAAGGAATAGGTGACGTTTTGTGTCTGAGGAAGAGTCTTGACCCGAACCGTCACCTACTCCTTTTCTCCAGAGAAGCTGCCTGACCCGTTGAGTTACTCCAGCATTTTGCATCTCTTTGGTTTAAAGCAGGATCTGCAGTTCTTTTTTAAATTAGTTTTGCTGACAATGTTTGGTGAAAATGGACAGGTATAAGATGATGAGCCTTAAGAAGGAAAGTCAGGTGGAGAGGTCGGTGTCATAGGGAGCTACAGGGAAAGTGATATTGGTGAAAAAGCGGGGCAGCAGTATTGGTCAGAGTCAGGGGCCAGAACATTTAGTGGTAGGATTGTAGAAGGCTACAGAATGGTGATTATAGAATGAAGAATGAAGAGTGGCACAATGACGTAGCTTGAGTAGCTGCTGCCTAACAGAGCTGGTGACCCAGGTTCAATCCTGACCTCAGTGCTGTCTATGTGGAGTTTTCATGTTCACCTTGCTGCCCCATAGGTTTCTATGGGGTTCCAATTTCCCAAAGACATGCAGGTTGATAGATAATTCACTGCTAATTACCTCTCCTGCCTCAGTGAGTGATAGTATCTGGTGAGTGGAATTTGATGAAATGGTTGATGTAAAAATAGGCACTTGATGATCAGCACTGATTTGCTGGGCTAAAGAACTGTTTCCATGTGATAAGGGGCGGCACAGCCGTAGAGTTGCTGTCTTACAGCGCCAGAGACGCAGGTTTCTGGTTCCTGACGGTGGGTGCTGTCTGCATGGAGTTTGTACGTTCTCCCCGTGACCTGCATGGGCATTCTCTGGTTTCCTCCCACACTCCAAAGACGTACAGTAGCTTATTGGCTTTGGTGAAATTGTAAATTGTCCCTAGTGTGTTGGATAGTGTGAGTGTTAGTGGTGATCGCGGTTCGATGCAGACTCAGTGGGCCGAAGGACTTGTTTCTGCGATGTATCTCCAAAATTTAAAATCTAAAGTAAACTGCGGCTGTCACATTCACCAAGAGTGTCCCATCGCTATATTTAAGAGGGAGTTAGATGTAGACCTTGTGGCTAAAGGTATCAGGGGGTACGGAGAGAAGGCAGGTACAGGATACTGAGTTCGATGATCAGCCATGATCATATTGAATGGCGGTGCAGGCTCGAAGGGCCGAATGACCTACTCATGCACCTATTTTCTATGTTTCTATGTTTCTGTCCATAGCTTGTGCTGACCCACTGTTTATGTGTGAAAAGTAAGGAAAAAGATCTATTGCAAGACATGCACTTAGCAAATTTTGTAGATGAATAAATCACAATTATTATTTTTATTTAACTATTTCTTCACATTTGACATTAATACTTGAAGCTGCAGCCATGGCTGTACTGAACGCCTCTCCTTCCCTGCTCAGAGTTAGAGAAGAGAAAGTTTGTATTCACTCACTTTATATAACTCAGCACAGACTGCTGATTTTACTTCGGAGTCACGTGAGTGACTACGTGAAGAACCCGCTCAGTGCGCAGGCGTGGCATTACGCCAGCAGTGCAACAGCGGCTGCAAAGGGATTTAGGCTCTCCCGCTACAGAATGAACCGGACCGTCAGGTGAGTATCCTGAGGTCGGGTTTCTTTTACAGGTGAGCCTTTTTCTGCTTGTGTTTTTTACAGGCAGAGAAAAAGGCTCTGGAACAAAACTGTCCCCCGTTCAAGGAGGAACGTTTTCCCGTCGGGGAGGGGGGCAGCAACAGGCAGTAGGAGCATCTACCCGGTGTTCCTCTATTCCCCGACACCGTGCCGAGCCCAGCCCGCTAGTACCTGAGCAGCGGGCTGGATGCATAGCCACCCGAAGAGGCATCCAGCAGGTGTTCCCGATTTCGGACGGGACGTCTCTCCACCCGCACGGGGGGAGAGAGAACCGCCTGAGCCGCTGGAGCGGCTCACGGAGCAGGTGCCTGCGCGACGCGCTGCTTGAGGGGCGCGCTCGCTACTACAAGGCACAAAAGCTCCTGAAGAAGGCGGTAGGAACAATTACCGGGCGCTCCGCTATCCTCATCACCGCGCCGAGCCCAGTCCCGCTAGTGCCTGAACTGCGGGCTGGATGTCTAGCCATCCGAACAGGCATCCAGCCGGTGGCGTCCGATTCGTCGGACGGGGACATGTCTCCACCTAAATGGAGGAGAGACAGCCACCTGAGCTGCATCCAACAGCTATTGGAGCAGCTCCAGCGAGATGCGCAGAAAGAGCGCTCTCGTGGAGGGAGGTCAGGCACCCCCTCCACAGTGTTTCATGCACTGCCCTCTGCTCCCTCATTACTCGAGGCTAGCATTGGTGACCAGGGCTGGGCTGGTCTGGAACAGGGGCAGGCGGACGAATTCGGAGTATGCCAGGAGTGCAGGAACAGGAAGAGCTGTTGGGTGTGATGGACCGCTTTGTAGCAACCCCACGGGCTGGAGCACCGCTGGAACCAAGAATGGCGGCCAGCATCAACCATCTATCCAATAAACCATTACTGGAAAAGGTGCTCGCTGAGGTGCTGAAACAACACACAGCACCAGAAAACTGTGAGGCCCTCAAAGTAAAAAGTGTCAACAGCCAAATCTGGGGGCATGTGGGGTCACACATTCGGTAAGAACTCAAGCTACAGTGGATCCTAAGGCTCCTGACGTCGGCCATCACAGCCTTTGCTCGTTCCGTGGAGACCACGGAGATGGATACCTGCCAGCAGGATGTGCTGGCATTAATGTGTACCACACATTTGAGATCAACAATCTCCGGAAGGAAACATAAGACCTGCCCTCAATCCCAAATTTGCTGGCTTGTGTAAAGCCCCAGCTGCGGAGACAGACGCGCTGCTATTTGGGAAAGATCTCAATAAAAAACTGAAGGAGATGGAGGAAGCATCAAAAACCTTCGGCCTAATGAGGGCAGGCCCCGGGACGAGCAAACCAAGACCTCCGATACCCAAGCGGCAGCACCCCACGGCATCCACCAGTCGATGTCCGCAATATGGGACTGGTGAACGCTTGGGGTCCGCACATTATCCCCAAAGATCTTTTTAGATCAGGGCCCGCAGCGGACCCTCTGGAAAATGCGCCTCCCCCAACATCGCCAGCACGTCAGAACAAAATCTTCAGGAAAATGAAGAAACAGAATCGCCAATAACCATGGAGGTAGGTGGGTCTGGTCCCTACCAGCATATAGAGAATAAGGGTGCTTTATTAACAGGGGGGAGATTACACTTGTTTAGAGAAGCATGGGCTATGGTCACGAGTGACAAGTATATACTCAACAGCATTAGTGGATATAAAATACAATTCATGTCAGAAAAAACGCCGCCAGTTCAACAGTGGCCCCAAAGGGTATTTCTCCCTCCATCAAAGAGAAACGTGAGGGACAAGCTGAACTGGTGAGACTTATCAAAAAGGGGGTCATCGAAAAGACCAAACATGAACCTTTGGAATTTGTATCGAATATATTCACTAAAACCAAAAAAGATGGTGGCTGTCGCATCATCATTGACTTAACATCACTAAACAAATTTGTTAAGTATATACATTTCAAAATGGAGACATATGTTACTGCCAAACAACTGAATTCCAAAGGACACTTCATGGCAAGCATTTATCTTAAAGATGCTTACTATCTAGTACCCATATACAAGGATCATCGCAGATACCTAAAATTTATCTGGATGGTACAAAGCATTGCCCTATGGGCTAACTTCAGCCCCAAGATTATTCACCAAAATATTGAACCCAGCCATGGCAATACTAAGAAAACAAAAACATATTGTCATGGCATATCTGGATGGTATTCTGGTGGCAGCAGTATCAGCTACAAAACAGCTCCTCGAAACCCTGGGGTTCATCCTACATCCAGATAAATCTAAGTTGAAGCCATCCACTATCATGGACTACCTGGGCTTCACAATTAACTTAGTCCATATGACTGTTACCTTGCCAAAGGCAAAAATGGTTGAATTAGCACAATCATGCAACAATTTAATGGTCAACGAGCGACCAACTATTCGACAAGTAGCAAGAGTAATTGGGGAAATGGTAGCAGCATTTCCGGCTACACAATTCGGACCTTTGCACTATCAAAACATTTACAGAGAGCAAAGGTACAGGCAATAAAACGACATACAGGTCACTATGATCGTGTCATGAACTTACCCACTGAAGCAATATCAGAGCTACAGTGGTGGGCAGAAAACGTTTGGCATAGTTTAAGCCCTATCTTTAGGCGCGGACTTGTAGGGCCGAGATGGCCTGTTTCCGTGCTGTAATTGTTATATGGTTATATGGTTTATCACGAACCCTACTTTAGTTACTCAAACAGATGCCAGTGCTCAAGTCTGGGGAGCGACTAACTCCATATCCAGCACAGGTGGTAGATGGACTAACCTAGAGTCATCATTACTACTTACACTGGGCATTAACTATCTAGAGATGTTGGGCACCTTTTATGGTTTAAAAGCATATGTATCTAATATGCAGCACTTGCATGTTCGGTTACAAATTGATAAATACTACGGTGATGGCTTATATTAACCATATGGGTGGCATAAAATCATTATCATGCGACAAATTGGTCAACATGATTTGGCAATGGTATGTCGAAAGACATATTTGGCTATCAGCTACTTACCTACCAGGTAAGCTAAACACCCATGCCATGAGAAAATTAAACGCCTGGGTTGCAAGTTTGAACAGACCTTACCTGGAACTGGGATTGTCCAAACAAACCATGACCACCATGTCAGCATCCCTTCGAACATCCACCAAGAGGCAGTACTTAACCAGCATCAAAAAAGGGAGAAGTATTGCCAGGAAACAGGGACAACATACGCAACAGCTACAGCCACCAACATACTGGAGTTCTTGGCCATCTACACCACGATGTAGGGATCAGCTACAGTGCCATCAACACAGCGTAGAGTGCTCTTTCTGCTTATCTCAAACCAGCGCCAGGACAACAGGCGATGGGATCCCATCCACTGGTGGTAAAACTGATGAAGGGCATTTACAATATCAAGCCCTAAGCCCAGGTATACCCATATTTGGAATATCAGTGTGGTCCTGACATATCTCAGGGAATGGCCACCAGCCAGATCCCCCGGTCTCGAGCAAGCTACACTAAAGACGCTCATGTTGATGGCACTTGTATCCGCTCAGAGGGTCCAGTCACTACACCTATTGCGACTGGACAACATGATCACAGCTCTAGACCAGATCTGTCATTATCCAGCGACTGATCAAACAGAGCAGACCAGGAACACCTAATCCAGTCGTGGCTTACCCACCAGAACCACGGTTATGTGTCATGACCCACCTACTATCCTACATAGACACAACCAAAATATTCGAGGGAGATGAAAAACCTTGTGGGTCAGTCACAAAAACCTTATGGTCGGGTGACGAGCCAAACCATTGCGAGATGGCTCAAGCAGGTGCTAGAAACTGCTGGGATAAACACTAACATGTACAAATGTTATTCCACCAGGGCAGCATCCATGTCAACGGCTAAAGAATGGACATGCCTATAGACCACATCCTGGCTACAGCAGGATGGTGGGGGGGGGGGAAAGACCATTCAGAAATTTTATAATAAGCCGTTGGCAAAACCTGGTTTATTTGCAGTAAAGATTTACGAACTGCAAATATTTAATTTAAGCCCAGGGGAGCAACTTAATTCTTTGTTGTTATTGTTTAAAAAATACCATTGTGTTTTTCTACAAATAGACTCATTGGTTGATTACGATAACACTTCCTCCCTCAAGAACTTCGGCAGTGAGTGAAATGAAACTGTTACACGGTTTGAAATCACAGAGCTTTGAAATCTTCACGTAGTCACTCACGTGACTCCGAAGTAAAATAGTAAGATTAAACGAGAACTTACCAGTTTGAAGTTTGATCTGTATTTTATGAGGAGTTACGATGAGGGATTACGTGCCCTCCGCTCCCACCCTCATTATATGGATCAAACTAATAAATTGATGTCTCCTTATCTTTACTATGTTTACTTCAAAATAACTGTGTCTATCTGTGATTCCACACCGCTGCTTGGAAGTATGCCGCGCCTGCGCACTGAGCGGGTTCTTCACGTAATCCCTCATCGTAACTCCTCATAAAATACAGATCAAACTTCAAACTGGTAAATTCTCGTTTAATCTTACTATTACACTTACTTGCTTTGTGTAACTCAGTGTCAAATAAATTCACTGAGATTTTGGGGATTACAAATTATTTAAAATGATTCACTATACATATCCTGAAAGTGCACAATAGCCCTTTCATACTAGAGTTGTGCAACAGCACGTGTAATCTAACCGATTTTCTTTTATTTAACCCTATTACCGAATACATGTCATACATCCAGTATGACAAATCGTTTCTTTAAATCCCAAATCAAAGTAATTGCATCCACATATAGCCAAAAGAATTAAATTATGAGAGCACATTGCAGAGATTAGGCTTGTTTCTCCTCGAGGTTATGGGGCGATCTAATGATTTAAGATGATTAAATACATTGATACAGTAGATGAAGCAAGATGATTTCTTCAGATCAAATAAAGGGCAAGTAACAACATTAGAGTAAGGTTATTCAAGGGTGAGGGCTGGAAGAAAATCTTTCTTCAACTGCAGCTCACAAGTTCAATCCTGACCTCGGGTGCCGTCTGTGTGTAGATTTGCACGATCTCGCTGTGACTTCTTCCGGGTGCTTAGGTTTCCACCCACATCCCAAAGAAGTGCAGGTTAGGAGATTAATAGACCATTGTAACCTGTCACTAATTGATATAAAGCATAAACAGCAACAGGCCAAAATGTTTTTTAAAAAGTCACAGTGAATGGTAGGGTCCTGGGGAGTGTTGTAGAGGTGAGGGATCAAGGATTACAGCTAAACATTTCCATGAAAATGGTTTCACAGGTAGATAGGATGATAAAGAAGGTCTTTGGTACTTTGGCCTTCATCAGTCAGGGTATTGAGTAGTGAAGATAGATGACAAAGTGCTGTAATAATTTAGCAGGTCAGGCAGCATCTCTGGAGAAAAAGAATGGGTAACATATCTGGTCGGGTCCCTTCTTCAATCTGAAGAAAGGTCCCGACCTGAAAGGTTACCCAGCCTTTTTTCTCCAGAAATGCTGACTGACCCACTGAGTTACACCAGCTCTTTGTGTCTATCTTCAGTATATACCAGCATCTGCAGTTCCTTTCTACACATATTGAGTGTAGAAGTTGGAATGTTGCGTTACAGTTATACAATATGTTGATCATATTGGGTTAGGTGACAGGGTACCAAAGCCAGAAATGAAGTTGAGAGGTTCATTCAGCCTCAGTAATGTTGAACAATTGGAGGTTCAGTCTTTCAGTGAAGTTTAATCAAGACCAAGGGTAAAGTTGCTTCCTTACAGCGCCAGAGACCCAGGTTCAATCCTGACTATTGGTGCTGTGTGTATGGAGTTTGTAAGTGCTCCCCGTGGCCTGAGTTTTTTTTCTTCAGGATCTCCCGTTTCCTCCCACACTCCAAAGCCATACAGGTTTGTAGGTTAATTGGCTTCGGTAAATTGTAAATGTTCCTAGTGTGTTATAGGATAGTGTCAATGTGTGGGGATCAGTGGTCGGACTCAGTGTGCCGAAGGACCTATTATCATGCTGTATCTCTAAACCAAAAAAAACTGAAACAAATAATGACATTTTTTTGAGTACAGCACTTTTTGAAGTAAAATATTTCCTTCTGCATATAGCCTTGTCAATCAACCCACTAGCAAGTTGCATCTCATTCTCACTGGTATTGTATACTTAATGTTCCACAAAATGTGAATTGAAACTACAGTGTATTAATAGCACAAAGATACTTGAGGCTTGTTTCCGTGCTGTATTTCCAAACTAAACTAAACCAATCTGGCCTGTGAAAAAAATGCATAAGGTCACAAAGTACTATTTCGAGAAGGGCAGATGGGTTCGCCCCACTGTCCTGGTCAATACTGATCTTTCAATGACGATCAGAGACTATGACGTCACATTGTTGTTTGCGGGAGCTAGCAGTACAATATTGGCTGCTGCATTTTCTATATTAGGACAATGACCACAGTGGCGGACTGGCCAGGGTGTCAGCTTGCCCAATGGCAAGTGGGCCCCTGATGAAGTGAAAGCAAGTGATGGCAAGTGGGCCCCTGTTAAATGATAGCATTGTAGTTGTGGGTGGGTCCCCTTTGTCTCCTGGCAACCAATAATTTTAGACCCAGTCCGCCACTGAATGACCACGCTTTAAAATTACTTCACTGCCTGTAAAGGTGCTTTAATAGGTAGCCAGGCCATCGTTCTTTATTTGGAGGCGCTGAAAGTGCAGGCGTTTGAGCAGATTTGAGGCACTGCATATCAAGGTTTCTCCCCAGTTAACCTTGGCATTTACTATGGCCAGGTCACATATTGGGGATAACTTAAACTGCGGTTGCATTTGTGCAATGCCATCCACAGACAAAGAACACAGCACCACTTTATGTCTTTATTTTTATCTCTTTCATGCTTCGTTGCATTGGGTTGGCAGTGAATATTAAGCAGGCTGTTGCTGGGATTGGCAGACCAGGATGAATCTTATTAGGAATTTGTGACTAGGGCTGCGGCAGTTTTTTGCTGAATTATTAACTGTATATGCAGTGAGCCTACAAATTGCCAGAGAATTGTATGAATGTGCAGCACAGAAGGAAGGCCATTTGGCCAATTTAGTCCACGCTGCTGAATGCTAAATCTATTCATGTTCATCCTACTTCACAGTTCCCAGTCAGTAACTTTGTTATGTACGGAGGCACAGGAGACTGCACTTGCTGGGATCTGGAGCAAGACGCAATGTGCTCCAGTCCATGTCCTGGACATCATCATTGAAAGGCAAACAATAGTGTGGGAATTACAAAAGGTTGGAAAATCAGACTCAAATGACCATCATTCTTCCCCCGCACAATTAAAGCATCAAATAGTCTTCACCCTACCATAGATACCCAACCAGATGCAACTAAATTTAAGGTAGCTCTATCTTCCCAAAAACCCTTCCTGGTTTAAGTCCTCCCTCCACCACCTCCAGTTTAAATTCTATTTAGAATATTTTGGAGGACCAAGAAACCAAGAACAAGAAACCATCGACCATGGTGCAAATGAATGGCAGAACATTTCTGTTGTGTTCGCAGTTTCATCCTACCCTGGAGTTATTGTATTTTTGGTTGAAAGCTAATTTTGACTGTATATAGATGAATTGACGTATAAAGTAGATGCCAACGTTATCTTTGTTGCATTAAAATACATAAAGGAAGAGCTTTTCAAATGGCAGCAAACGATCCTGCTGTTCTGTGCCTCTTCCTGACGGGAGGGCTCTATTGATGACTTCCGTATCAACGAGAATATAACACAGCTCCTTACGGGAGCCAAAACATGGTTATTCTTTCTCTTTTATTTTTCCCACTTATCAAATGGGCTTCTACTTTTCTGTAAACCCTCTATCTTGAATTACATTTACTGGAAAATTTAATCACTCAAAATCGAAAGGGAAGAGCAAGCAAGGGTGTTTAATTGTCATATGGACTAACTATATTGTAGCAGCATAACAGGCCTGTATACACAATACACATAGGTAATATGTATGGAACAAAAATTCAATACATTCAATAAATTAATAACTGCCTGTGAGTTGAGACAGTTATTAGACTAAAAGACATGAAGGAACCAGATTGAGGGCTTGTGTAGATAGATGTATGTGTGAAGCCTGTAATAATCTTGTTTTCTTCCATTCTAAGTTTTCCCGAGTGTAATCTCATTCAGACCCACTGACATTTCCATTTCCTTTATCACCGTAGCTACAAATGATGTCGGGAATTTCACTAATTGTGGTGATTATTTGCTGAGTATAATGAGAATATTAACCGGATTCCAATTGTTACAAGATATTTCGAGAATTATTCTTTTAAAAATGTCTTTGTTACGTTGCTCTAAATGCAGCAAGTAAGAGTGATACAGGTCCACCGCCAATTTTCCGGCAACTAATGGTCCGGCACCTGCTTTAATATGGACAAAATAACAAGAGTGCACTTGAAATCGTCCCACTCGGATGTCTCCCTGAAAATGCAGCGCTTGCGCTGGGCGAGGCGGCCAATCTCATCCTCATTGGGACTTCCATAGCCGACTTCCGATCGGCGGGTTGAATTTGCCCCCTGCGGCTGTGTCTCTGGAACTCCGGCCCAGCCTGAGCTGCCAGATCCGTTCCCACAGCTGGCTTCCGAGGCCGAACTCGCGGGTTGATATCTCCGGCAAAACAGGTAATCCGGCAAGTCTCTGGAACCAAGGGTGCGAGAAAATGAATGGTGGACCAGTTTAATGATTATTATCACGTACTTTTATTTACAGGTTTCAGTCAGAAAGTAACCATCCTCCTACTTCTGATATTCCTTTGTGCGATCTGTGTTTCAGAATAAGGTTAGTATTTATTGCCTATCTCTAATTGCCCTTATGTGGAAGAAGAAGGACTGTGTTCCTGAACTATTGCAGTCATAGGAAGGTTTTACAATTCCTCCGGGTTTCCTCAGGGTGCTCCAGTCTTCACTCACATCCCAAAGACATGCAGGTTTGTAGGTTAATTGGCCTCTGTAAATTGTCCTGTATGCGTAGGGAGTGGAAGTGAAAGTGGAATAACATAAAACTAGTGTGAATGGGTGATCATTGGTGGGCATGGACTTGGTGGGCCCAAGCAAAGATCTTAGAGCTGCTCTGCTCTAAGATCTTTGGGCCCAAGGACCTGTTTTCATGCATCTTTCAATCAATTCAATCAATGTTAAGGCTTATTTCAATTGTAATTTTCTTCTTGTCAGCTCTTTACTAAAGCTTTGAACACGATCATTCAGACTCGGGTTACCTGAGGCTTGTTGGTAGCTTGTAATTACTGTGATTAATCAGTTACGTAAGTAATTACTTGTAATTCATCAGTTAGGCCTGGTGTGGGCTCACATAGACCACTTTGTTGGAACTTTGAGATGGTTAACATGTTCTATTCAACAGTACATTCTGTTTTAAATACCTCTTTACGCGAACTGCAGTTTATTTGTGTTTTTCCCGCGTTGCATTTATCAGAGGGTGTTAGTGCTAATGGTCTATGGAAAATATTACACCTATAGTTGGGTCTTGTTCTTTCCTTGCACACGGTGTGGTCACCCCTCGTGACTGGAAATTCCTCCTTATTCCAAGATGCCACAGTGGTCCAAGCAGCATCCGTGGAGGGATGATGTTTTGGATCGCTATCCTTCTTCAGAGTCTGGAGAGCAACATCATCTGTCCATTTCCCTTCACAAATGCTGCCTGACCCTTCGAGTTCCTCCAACGCTTTGTTTTTTGCTCAGGATCTGCAGTTTGCAATCTCTTCTGTGCCAAACAATTAACAGAGCCTTCAGCAAACATACAGTACCTGTGATCAACTAATGAACATTGATTCCAAATGAATAATCTGGTTAAGTCCGGAGATAAACGTTTTGATATCCGGGATGTAGCACTGAAATCCAGGTAAACGAGAAAATGTTAGCTTTCCCTTTCCATTATCGTGGGGTCTAAAGAAGCATTAAATACATTCTAGTCTTTCTACCTTTCTCAAGCTCACGAAAGGAATACAATTGCACAATAATATGTAACATCTTTTTGATGGAAGATAAATAAACTTGTGAAACCCAGCAAGGTCACAACTCAGTATGCATTTGTTTGTTATCATTGTTTTCATTCTGACTGGATGTAAGTATAAAATCCTGAAATTATCATTCCACATCATTGTGTTAAATCTTCAGTTGCCCGGCAACCAAGGAATATCAAAAGAATGCCCTTGTCATTGGGGATTGCAAAAACAGAATTGGTTTCATAAAGTTTTATGGAGCAGTTTAGTGTTGATTGTAATCAAATGAATCTTTATATTTCCTTCTCTGGTGTGTCTTTAACAGCTCTGCAGGATCAATCAGCTTCTGAAATTGGTATCAGGCCATTCCCCTGTTTTTTTCTAAAACCTTCCTGGAAATCGTGATGGATCAAGGGAAAGCAAGAAAGAGGTTACTGTTTCCAAGGGCCACAGTGCTAGGCTTGGACATAGAGTGGAGTGTACATCAAGACAAAATTATCAATGCAATTGGGGTTATAGAGTCATAAAGCAGCATGGAAACAGGCCCTTTGACCCAACTGGGCCATGATGACCAAGATGCTTCATTTAAGTTCATCCCATTTGCCCGTGTTTGGCCCATATACCTCTAAACGTTTTCTATCCATGTACCTGCCCAAGTCCCTTTTAATGGTGCTTTAGTACCTGCCTCAACTACTTCATCCGACAATTCCATGTAGCCTCCACCCTCTGTGAAAAAATTGTCCCACAGCTTTGTATTAAATACTTCCTCTTTTTTTCATTCCCATGCCCCGGGTAAATGACTGCGCTCAGTTGATCTATATTTTCCCTTTTATTCCCCATATTTTCTATATTATTGTCTATATTTTATTTTCAATGCAATGTTCAGATGATTTCTTCTATCCTTTGGATTAGAGTAAATGGATGCTTGATGGCCAGAACGGACTCATTGGGCTGAAAGGCCTGATTTCCTGCTACAAGACTGCTTGATTCTAATTGCCGCCCAGCACCCTGTTCAGATTGCATGAAAATGGCATTTACATTTAATATCTCACCATCATTGCCCCTCATAACACACCTACCTGTCCTTTACGCAGAGCTGTAGCAGTAGGAGGTATGCAGTGTTAGCAGTCATACTTTGATTAAACTTTATAAGATAATGGACAGATTAAATTTACTATCTAATAGTGAATAGTTAAAGCCATTATTTCGAAATGTCTATCCAGAGATGCTGCCTCTCTCGCTAAGTTACTCCAGTATTTTGTGTTTATCTTTGGTGTAAACCAATATCTGCAGTTACTTCCTACACTATTTCACTATCTACTATTAGATTATTAGACAACATTTTGATGAAATGAGTTTAGAGAGACTGGAAGGTCAAGTCGTGGAGTTTATTGCCATATGCACAAGTTCATTGAGATACAGTTACAATGAAAATCTTGCTTGCAGCACCATCACAAGCACATTGGCTCAGAGCTCAACACCCCAAACATAAATGACACATAAATTATACAATAGTTACATGTACATTCTGCAAGATGGTAAAAATTTTAAAAAGTCTTAAAAAAAAAAAAGACTTTAGAGCAAATTGGAATTAGGAAAAAAAAAGAACAGTCCAAGGTACTGTTTGAAATTTTGTATTTCAGTCAGGTTCAGCGTGGAACAGGAGATTCACTGACTTCCTCTGACAGTGAGGTTTTTTTTAAACTACATGTCTGAAAGAATAGGGATTTTGACCACAAATGGAAAAGCTAGGACTGTTTTCCTCAGAACTAAGAAGGTTGCAAGGAGATTCACAGAATGGGTTCATTAGTAAGTAAGTAAGTAAGTAAGTAAGTAAGTAAGTAAATTTTATTTATATAGCACGGTTAAATCAACTCGCGTTGAAACCAAAGTGCTTTACATAAAATAAATAATTACGTTTCCGTACATCCATAGAAAAATTAAAAGAAAGAAAAATGACACAACACACCATAGAATTCAACATGAACGTCCCCCCACAACAGAATCAAAATGTTCCACTGTGGGGAAAGGCATCAGAAAGTTAAGTCCTCTTCCTCCATGAATCGCCCGAGGTCGGGGCCTATTTGTGGCCTCCGCAGCCAGTCCGATGTTTTCAGGCCCCCTTGCCAGAAAGCTGGAACTCCGGCGTCGAGTGAAACACTCCTCAGTGGTTTGGAATGTCTGGAGCGGCCACTTCCTCCCTGGAGACCGCGGCTCTTGAAGTCCTCAGGCCGCGCTGGTTGGAGCTCCGACTCTGGCGATCGCGGATCCCAGGCTCCACGGTGTCTTAAATCCAGCGCCACCTGCGGCTGGACGCCCGCAGCCACAGCTCCTCGGATGTTGGAGTCGCCGGTTACAGCCGGTAAGGCATCGCCCGCTCCGTGATGGTGTCCCGGCGCTGCGCCGCCGCCGAAGCTGTAGCCCTGGCCGGTCCCGAATGGATAGGCCGCTCCAGTCCAATGGTAGGCAGCGAGGAAGGGGCAAAGAAGCAGCTCAGAAGCAGTTTCCCCCTTCCCCTCCCCCACCCACCACATAAAAGACCTCCAACTAACATTTGGGTTTTTTTTAACAGGACTAAAAATAAAAATAAAAAAGGGTGAAAGGGTGGACTGCAGGCAGAGCAGCCTTACACAATGGCGCCCCACTCCTGCAGTCTCCTGCATTAGAGATAATTCCTTGACAGTGCACCAGTCTCCCCACGTTAAACAAAGACATGCACTGGCATCCTCCAACCCTGGAGACACCTGTGGCCAGCCATGACCGAAGGGGGTCTAAGAAGAACAGGGGGATCGCTGGTCAGCATGGACTCACTGGACCATAGGGCCTGTTTCCTCTTTGTACCCCTAAAGTCTAAAAGTGTAAAGAGAGATATGAAGTGATAGCGTTTATCTGAGTCAGTTGGTTTTCTGGATTATTGTTGATTATCTAAAAAGATCAGCGATGAATTTTCTTCACAACTTGATTAGATTTTTACACATTTTTCATCCTTCCTTTGATATGACAGAGGGGGTAGTGGGCAAGGTGCCGTGTGTGTTGGGCTGCACAACTGAATGGTATAAGCTTACAAGGAACAATAGATCTTTTCTTGTCAACTATTTCTTTATTGTTTCATGCATTTTTGATCTCCTAAAGTCGAACACAGAAGTGCAATTTCCTCCTCACTGGCGATCAGCAATTTAGAATCATCTCCTCTGACACAGGACCATGTTCTTGAGATGTGTTTTAGTATTTAATTGCTTCCCTCTCAAGAAAAATGACCCTGTTCATCTTGTAAATGTCAGACCTATTCCATTGTAATCCACATTGCGCACTACCATGCAAACAGTCATCCACCATTCCTGATATTCTTCACTTTGAGCGGCACACATGTTTTCACAGTGCAGTCATTTTTCTCCTTTGTGCCACTTGACCACGCATTTTGATGGAGCATGTTGAAATTTCACGAGCGGCACTCTTGTTCACGAAAGGAAGTTGGAAACAATGCAGGACCCCGAAACAGGTCAAACATCTTTCCGCAGTCTCCCTAGCAAGCTTCTCCTGCCCCATGGTTTTATTCTCAATGCAATGTTCAGATAATGGGACTCATTCACAGAATCTTCCACAGCTCAGGCGTAGCAGCAATCAATTGTTGTATATATTCACTGGAATTCAGAAGGATGAGAGGATCTTATATAGATACATTGACAATAGGTGCAGGAGTAGGCCATTCGGCCCTTCAAGCCAGCACCGCCATTCAATGTGATCATGGCTGATCATCCACAATCAGTACCTGCCTTCGCCCCATGCCCCTAGATTCCACTAATCCTAAGAGCTCTATCTAACTCTCTTTTGAATGCATCCATCTGAGGCAGAGAATTCCACAAATTCACAGCTTTCTGTTTCAAAAAGTTTTTCCTCATCTCAGTTCTAAATGGCCTACCCCTTATTCTTAAACTGTGGCCCATGGTTCTGGACTCCCCCAACATCGGGAGCGTTTCCTGCATCTAACGTGTCCTATCCCTTAATAATTTTATAAGGTTCTATAAGAACCCTTCTCATCCTTCTAAACTCAGTGAATACAAGCCCTGTCGCTCCATTCTTTCATCATATGACAGTCCTGCCATCCCGGATATTAAACTTGTGAACCTAAGCTGCATTCCCTCAATAGCAAGAATGTCCTTCCTCAAATTAGGAGACCAAAACTGCACACAATACTCCAGGTGTGGTCTGTATTGTTGTATACCTTAGGGCCACCAAATCTGACCAGTGACCAGAGAGTACACTAGCTCTATACAGAAGCAAATTAACCTACAAACCTGTACGTTTTTGGAGTATGGAAGGAAACCGGAGCACCTGAAGAAAACCCACGCAGTCACAGGGAGAAAGTACAAACTCCATATAGAGAGCAGCCATTGTCAGATTCGAACTCAGGTCTCTGGTGCTGTAAGGCAGCAACTCCACCATGCTCCACTGTGTTGCCCCCTAGTTGGATTAGTTGAAACTGGAATATATTTGAAGTGCTAAATGGCCTCCTGTACTGTAAGAATTATGTACTGTAACAATTTTTGACTTTGGTTAATTATCTAGGTTTCTGTAGCTAATCCAAAACTTCATAAGCACTTGTACTAATAGATCTGTGGACTCCTTTAATTTCCTTGGAATCGTCATCTCCAAGGACCTTAAATGGGGGCCATCATCGACTCCACAGTCAAAAAGGCCAAATAAAGGATGTACATCCTGCGGCAGCTGAGGAAACACAATCTGCCACAGATAACCTACCTGACCTCCCGGTGGCTCAGCACTTCAACTCCCCCTCCCATTCCCAATCCGACCTCTCTGTCCTGGGTCTCCTCCATTACCAGAGTGAGCAACAGCGGAAATTGGAGGAACAGCACCTCATATTCCGTCTGGGGTCCTTGCGTCCTTATGGCATCAACATTGAATTCTCCCAATTTGGCTAGCCCGTGCTGTCTCCTCCCCTTCCTTCACCCTCTAGCTGTCTCCTCCCATCCGCCCGCCCTCGGGCTCCTCCTCCTCCTCCCTTTTTCCTTCTTTCTTTCCCCACCCCCCATCAGTC